>NC_031990.1:190969-203887 GCF_001879085.1 Nicotiana attenuata | reverse complement strand
ATATATATATATATATATATATATATATATATATATATATATATATATATATATATATATATATATATATAAGCGAATAAAATTTTGCATTGTGATTAAGCCAAGTGACAACCTACGTCTATAAAGCCACTTGGAAATTTAGGAGAATGTTAATACTAATACTTTATTTAAATAAAATATATTTTTTTGAATTTGAAGGAAAAGAAAGTGAATATTTTTGTAAAAATATTCTTTGCCCTATCTTAATTAATAAGATTTTAAAAAATTAAATTGAAAGATAAAAACAACGCCTCTATCTTAATTAATTGTAAATATAAAATATAGGTATTATAAAAAATATGATAAATTTAAACATTAATATGAACAATAGAATTAAAAAAATTAAAAGAAAAAGAGAAAAAAATATATGAATAAATAATTTCAACGTAGAAATATTTGGAAGGATAAGACTGGAGTATTTGATTTTTGAGAAGAGAAAGTATTTTAAATAATAACGAATAAAATTTGCATTGTGGTTAAGCCAAGTGACAAACTACTATAAAATCACTTGGCAATTTAGGATAATATTAATACTAATACATAATTTATATTAAAAAATAATTTTTTTTGAATCTAAATGAAAAGAAAGTGAATATTTTTGTAAAGATATTGTCTTCCCTATCTTATTAATAAAATTTAAAAAAAATTAATTTGAAAGATAAAAACAACGCCTCTATTTTAATTAATTATAAAGATAAGAACAATAGAATAAAAGAATAAAATTAAATAAATGTTTTTACTAATTTAGACAAATCTAATAAGGATTAAGACGGATTAGATTTGATCAAATTTAATTTATGGTAAAAATCAATGACAAATATAATAATATTATTTAATAAATATGGTGTAACCATAAGCAAAGAAAAAATGAAAAATAAATGCGTAAAAAATATATGAGAATAAGAGTTATTTGAATTTGAGATGAAAAACAAAGTAATTTTAAGAATTTTGTTAAAATAATATGATTTAATGTGTTCAAAGAAGACACATCACAGCATGACATATTTAGTATTATTTAATATTGACACCGAAACGAAATGCAAGTACTAAAATCTAGGAGTTCGGTTTTTATATATATATATATATANTGGAGAACCCAACTCTTGGGTGGCTGATGATAGCTTAATGTTGTTATATTATAACATAGTTATATACAACTTATAAGATACTTGAAATAAGCATACATGTATATTTTACTACTTCGTCTCGAGCATATTTAATATAAGCATGTCAGAACCTTTCAAAAGCGTGTATATGTGGCTATGAAGATGTAAAAATCCAGTCTTGTGTTTAATTTATATTGGTATATTGTTGATAACAAATTTATTCACATATCTTACGTTAACTATTAGGTGCGCCTATAATTATACGTGCAAGGCACGTATATAGAGACTAGTTATATTAAAAGCAGGGACCTTTTAAAGTTAAAAATTAAATTACTTATTTACCCCTTATATTAACCTACTAAATACTATATTTAATAATTAAAAAGAAACTAAAGCCTCCAGAGACCCAACGCTTCAGACGCAAAGCCAACGGGTTTGCACCAGTTTTGAAGAAAATTTCAAACTCCCATCACCGAATGTAAATATTATTATCGTGGCGTTTCAACATATTTAGTGAAGGATGGTACATTTGGATGCACAGATTTCGTTACCAATATGCTACATTAGTCCAATGATCATCCTTCTTTCATAGTTTATTTTGAGGAATAAATTGATACTCATGAAAGGCAAAGTCAACTACAAAGTGAATAAACAATTAAGCAACAATAAAACCGGGTTCTATTTTCTTTACTCATTCATTCTTGAATTATTTATCTTTTGTGATTTATGAAATGCATTATCTATAAATATGAGTAGAATAGATGGTTATGATCTCTTACGTGAGTTCTAATATTGTTTTTCCTTCAAGCTATGTGTATTTTTATCTATTATATTACTTCTTTAAATCTCTTATTTTCTTTTGTGTTATCACTGCTTTTTTCATTCTATTTGAGGATTCCAATCAACATATAAATTTAGGAAATAAGCAAATTAGGTTCTTGTGACGACCCAAAGTGTCATCACTTGTTTCCTTACTCATTCTGCGCTTCTGAGGCCTTGAAAACCTCATTTGGGGTTGCCTCGATTTGTGTGCGATGTCACGACCCAAATTCCACTAAGGGTCGTGGTGGCGCCGGACACCGATGTCAGGCAAGCCAACTAAAATACTTACTTAGATTCCAAATTTTAACAATTTTAAAAGCCAAGATTTTCCTTTAAATTTCATAAGTAAAAAGATAACTGCCTCAATTCAAATTAAATAGTAAGCAATCAATACAAAATATTTCAAAACCATCCCAGAACCCGGTGTCACAAGTGCATGAACAACTACTGATAAGGAAAATAAAATACAACATCTGTCCGAAATACAGTGGGCAGGGAATAAATACAAATGCTGAAAGGAACTACACTAGCTGCGGGTCGCCTCGAATAATGCAGCTCACCTAGTCCCAGAATCATCCATGCTGCTACGCCCAGTAGGCCACTAGTGTTACTTATACCTGTGCAACAAAAATGCACAGAAATGTAGTATGAGTACGTAATCAAAGTATACTCAGCAAGTATCCCGCCTAATCTCGGAGAAGCAGAGACGAGATGGTCAACTTTGACACCTACTAGTGGTCCAATAATAATATACTAAAAATGTGATGAAATCAGGGATTTTATAAAGCAGTTCTAACTCACAGAGCGGGTAAACAGGTAATACACCTTCAACAATTAATAAGGGATTTTCAAGGTTTACTTTTCTTTATCTCATCAATTTACATCAAGCCATGAAAGGCAATATCATCATTTAGAATTTCTCATACATCAATATATATAAATATCATGCACAAATCATGCCGAGGCGACGGCCCGATCCAACAGAAATAAACTGTGCACTTGCCGAGGGTCGACGGCGCGCCTATAGATGCATCTATTACCACGCTCGCGAAATAATCTGCGACGCGGTCAACATAAAATAAACACATACCTTGCTCGCGAATCATGCATGCGACGCAGGTACACATAGAGGTACATGCTAAATCAATCAAGTAAGAACTTATCAGGGAATATTTATCAAGATAAAACGAATTTTCCTTTAACAAATTTTTTGGAAGTGAAGCTTAATCCCTTTAGAAATTCATTTACTAATTCAATGTGATTTAAGCAATTTAAGCTATCATTGGGTTCACAAATAATCCAAGTACAACATGCTTTTGGGTCCTAGACTACCCGGACAATAGCATAATAGTAGCTATGCACGGACTCTCGCCACCTCGTGCGTACGTAGCCCCCGCAAATAGGAGCACATAACCAATAAATTCACCTATGGGGACATTTCCCTCTCACAAGGTTAGAAAGGAGACTCAACTCGCTCCGAAAATTCATAACCGGCATTGCACGCCCTTTCGAAGACTCCAATTGATGCACCACGCTCCAAAACTAGCCAACGGTATGCAAATCCTTTAACATATACTCAATTATTCATTATAATCTAATTTATAGCAATTCCTAACTCCAATCGAAAAGTTGACCAAAACGCCTTCGGGCCCACGTGCCCGGAATCCGAAATTTTTTGAAGATAAAGATTACCCATGACCTTAGGAACTCAAATATATAATTTTTACTAAAGTCCATACTCAATATCGTGGTCAAATTCGAAGAAATGTAAATTTCTAGGTTTTTCACCAAAACCTCGATTTTTCCATAATTTCCTTGCCTAAATCCATGTATAAACTTTGTATTTAACTCAAAACCAATAGAAATCACTTACCTCATGCTTGGAGATGAAAATGACACTCCAAAGTTGCTCCAAAAATCGGTTCCCATGGAAAAATAAAGTGGAAATGAACCAAAACCCGATTTTTAAAAGAACACTGCCCAGGCAACCCCTTATTCGCGAATGCGGAAGTGCCATCACATTCGCGAAGTACATCATCTTCAGCCCCCAACTTTCCTCATCGCGTTCGCGGCCCGTTCAACGCGTTCGCGAAGGCCAGCTACCCAGCCCCTACGCGTTCGCGTACCCAGACTCGCGTTCGCGTAGGCCAAATACCCAGGCCCAGCTTTCTCTTCTACGCGTTCGCGACCTCTCCCCCGCGTTCGCGTAGCAGCTCGATCCAACCCTTCGCGTTCGCGGCTTCCTCTTCGCGTTCGCGAAGGCCAAAACAGAAGCCTCCCATTTTCCTCTTCGCGTTCGCGAGACTTGCTTCGCGTTCGCGAAGAAGGAAACCAAATGCCAGCAACCAGCAACAGCTTTTTATCCAAATTCGATCTGATACCATCCCGAAACACACCCGAGGCCCTCGGGACCTCAACCAAACCTACCAACCAATCCCAAAACACATTACGGACTTGCTCGAGGCCTCAAATCGCATCAAAAAACGCTAAAATCATGAATCGACCTCCAATCCAAACTTAATGAACTTTGAAATTTCAACTTCTATTTCCGATGTTTAAACCTATCAAATCACGTCCGATTGACCTCAAATTTTGTGCACAAGTCATATTCGACATTACGGACCTTCTGCAACTTCCAGAATCGGATTCGACCCCGATATCAAAAAGTCCACTCCCGGTCAAACTTCTCAAAAACCTTCAAATTTCTATCTTTAGCCAAATGACTCCAAAATGACCTACGGACCTCCGAATTCACTTCCGATCGCGCTCCCAATTCCAGAATCACCATACGGAGCTATTCACAGTCTCGGAATCCCAAACGGACATCGATAACATTGAAATGCACTTCCAGCCAAACTTATGAAATTTCTTCTAAAGTGCTAACTTCCAGAATAGGCGCCAAAACGCTCCCGGGTTATCCAAAACCCGAACCGGGCATACGCCCAAGTTCGAAATCATCATACGAACCTGCTGGAACCTTCAGATCCTGATTCTGAGGTCGTTTACTCAAAATTCCAATCCTAGTTCATTCTTTCAACTTTAAGCTTCTGAAATGAGAATTCTCTTTCCAAATCAACTCTGAACTTCCCGGAACTTAATTCCGACCACGCGTACGAGTCATAATACCTGAAATGAAGCTGCTCATGGCCTCAGGCTGCTGAAGGAGCGCTAGAACTCAAAACGACCGGTCGGGTCGTTACATGCGCAGTCCGGGCGCGTAGCCGGAAAGCTTAAATATGAATTCTGTGAGAAAAATGCTAACTTTTGATATTAAATTGAATAAATTTGACTTCGGTCAACATTTTGGGTAAACGGACCCGGACCCGTGATTTGACGGTCCTGGAGGGTCCGTAGGAAAATATGGGACTTGGGCGTATGCCCGAAATCGAATTCCGAGGTCCCAAGCCCGAGAAATGAATTTTTGTATGAAATTGTTTTCTAGAAATAATTAAGGAAATTGGAAATGAAATTTGATTAAAAGACTGTGGAATCGGGCCCGTATTTTGTTACGGCGCCCGGAACAAGTCTTATATATGGTTTAAGCGCTTTCTGTGAAGTTTGGTTGAAATCGGACGTCGTTTGACGTGTTTCGGACTTAAAACTCTAAATTTGAAAATTTATGAAGTTTGAAGAAAAACTAGTGATTTTGAGGTTTGATTCATTATTTTGATGTTATTTTGGCGATTTGATCGCTCGGATAAGTCCGTAGGATGTTTTTGAGGTTGTGTGCATATTTGGTTTGGAGCCCCGGGGGCTCGGGTGAGTTTTGGATAGGTGTCGGAGTGCATTTTTGAACTTAGGAAAATCTGGCATTTCAGTTCTGCAATTTTCGCAATTGCGAAGCAGGCCTCGCAATTCCGAGCTCGAAAATGCGAGCCTGGCATCGCAATTGTGAGGAAGGGGGCACTGTGCTGGGTTCGCAAATGCAACCAAAAATCTCGCAAATGCGAGGTTGGACATTTGGCAAATGCGAAGTTTAGTGTCGCAAATGCGAAGACCCCCAAACTGGCCTGAGTTCGCAAATACGAACATTTTTCTCGCATTTCCCATACCTGCAGGGTTCGCAATTGCGAACCCAATTTCGCATTTCCCATATCCGCAACCCAGCATATTTTATACTTAACCGATTTTGAACTTCATTTTTCACATTTTCTCAAACTCAAACACCCATAGGCGATTTTCCAAGAAATCTTTCTTCTCCAAATCAATTGTAAGTTAATTTCTACTCATTTCCTTCAATCATTAACATCATTTAACATGTTTTCCACTTAAAATCAATGATTTTCATGGGTGAAATTGGGGGTTTTGGGTAGAACCTAGGTTTTCTAAAAATTGGGGATTTAGACCTCAATTTGAGGTCCGATTTCAAAACAAATTACATATTTGAGTTCGTGGGGGAATGGGTAACCGGGTTTTGGTTCGAACTTCGGGGTTTGACCACGTGGGCCCGGGGGCGATTTTGGAATTTTTGGGAAAAACTTTGGGAAACTCATTTTTATGCATTCAAATTGATTCATTCAATGTTTATTAAAGCAGTTAAGTAATTTGTGGCTAGATTCGAGCGGATTGGAGGTGGAATTACAGGGTAAAGCCATAGTTGAGGCTTGAGTTGAGTTCAAGGCATCGAGGTAAGTGTTTGGTTTAACCCTAGCTTGAGGGAATAGGAGTTGAGTCTTATTTTTAACTTGCTAATTGTCGAGTACGATGTATAGGCATGGTGACGAGTATCTATACATCGGTGTCTAGCATGACCATGAGTCCTTATTTTGCGAATAGTTTGGTTGTTGTTATGCCCTCCATGCTTGATTGATGACTTCTATATGTTGTAAAGACCTTGTGAAAGAAATTGTGATCTTGAAACTTCGTGGAGCATTGGCTCGGGTTGAAATACAAATTGTGAAGGTATATGATATAAGTAACTCCTTGGAGCATTGGCTCAAGTGATAATGTGAACTATGAGATGAAAGTGAAAGAAAGAGAAGAGTTAATAATTTATTCCCTTGCCGGGACGTTGTTGGTTCTTGCCGGGTTTTTTTTAATTGTTTGTTTGTGTACCCTTGTCGGGACTTCTATTCTTGTTTTATTATTCCCTTGCCCTTGTTTGTGATTATTGATTGGGTGAGGAAGAGTGTTAAAGCACGAAGGGTGATGTCGTGCATTGTTTGTTTCTTGTGAGGAAAGAGTGTAAAGCACGAAGGGTGATGTCGTGCATTATTTGCTTATTGTGAGGAAAAGAGAGTAAAGCACGAAGGGTGATGCTGTGCCACACGATGTGCCATTCCGTGCCTATTCTATTGATTATATGTGAGGAATGAGAGTAAAAGCATGAAGGGTGATGCCGTGCACGTTTGTTTATATTATTGTTTGGTGAGGATGAGAGTAAAAGCATGAAGGGTGATGCCGTGCATTTGTTGATCTCTGTTCTTTATTGTTGTGTGAGTTGTTGTTTTCCTTCGTGTTAGTCAATTTATATTTGAAACTGTTATCTCCCCACAGCATGCTTCCCCTCCCATATTGTTTACTTGTCTTGTATTTCGATTCCGCTGTATGTATATAACTGCACAGGTTTATGTGGTGGTCTAGTCTAGCCTCATCACTACTTCGCCGGGGTTAGGCTAGACACTTACCAGCACATGGGGTCGGTTGTGTTGATACTACACTCTGTGCTATTTTGTACAGATCCAAGTTTCGAGCAGCAGCAGCCGTAGTGTGGGAGCAGGCTTCATTTCAGAGAGACCCGAGGTAGCCTTGCAGGCGTCCGCAGGCCCGACATCTCTTCTATCCTTTATTTTTATCTGTTATCTCATTGTATTCGAGACAAACAGCTTATGTTCTCTTTCAGACGTTTGTATGTTGTATTCTTAGTAGTTCGTGAGTACAGTGACACCAGTCTTGGGTAGAGGATTTTGTTGAACTCTCCGCATTCTATTCAGTTTTATAAAATGTTAAGACTTCCGCTTATTATTGAATTTCGTTGCTTTGTTTTATTGTCGTAAATTGTTAAAAATGGATTAGCTTATTAATGGACAAGTAATTAAATTTGGCTTGCCTAGCTCTCATTAGTAGGTGTCATCACGACTATCGAGTGTGGGGAATCCGAGTCGTGACAAGTTGGTATCAGAGCTCTAGGTTACATAGGTCTCACAACTCACGGACAAGCTTAGTAGAGTCTGAGGGATCAGTACGGAGACGTCTGTATTTATCCCTCAGAGGCTATCGAGTTAGGAAAAGTTTCACATTTGTTCTCTCTTGTCGTGCGGTTTGGTTTCTCAATGCTAATTGAATTTCTACTCTGTTCTTTCGCAGATGGCGAGAACACGTGCTTCTTCATCTTCCGATCAGCAGTCCGAGCCCCAGACAGCTCCCGCTAGGGGCAGAGGGCGAGGCCGTGCTAGAGGCCGAGGCAGGGGCGGAGCTCAGCCCCGAGCAGCAGCACCAGTGGCGGAGCCTCAGGTTGACATTGACGAGGAAGTTCCGACCCCAGCCCCAGCAGTTTCGGTGGGCCCAGCTCAGGTCCTAGAGGGGTTTATTGCTACCCCAATTCTTCAGGACGCTATATTCCGATTGGTGGGCCTCATGGAGAGCGTCACCCGAGCAGGTTTGCTTCCTGTAGCACCTCTCAGGCTGGAGGAGGGGCCCAGACTCCTGCTACTCGTACTATGGAGCAGGGAGTTCCCCCGATTCAGACTCCAACATTTCAGCAAGTTGGAGCAGCTCAGCCGGGTGTGGTAGCTCAGGCCGGTGATGGGGCAGTTATGTCTGCCGATGCTTTATGGAGGTTGGATAGGTTCACCAAGCTCTTCACTACTACTTTCAGCGGTGCATCTACCGAGGATCCTCAGGATTATTTGGACAGTTGCCACGAGGTTCTTCGGAACATGGGTATTTTTGAGTCCAACGGAGTGGACTTTGCTGCATTTCGCCTATCTGGATCCGCCAAGACTTGGTGGAGGGATTTCTGTTTAGCTAGACCAGCAGGGTCTCCAGCCTTGACCTGGGAGCAGTTCACGCATACATTTCTGGAGAAGTTTCTCCCTGTCACACAGTGTGAGGCCTATCGGAGGCAGTTTGAGCGTCTGCATCAGGGATCCATGTCAGTCACCCAGTACGAGACCAAGTTTATTGAGTTGGCTCGCCATGCTACTGTCATACTCCCCACTGAGAGGGAGAGGGTGAGACGATTTATTGATGGAATCATCCAGCCTATTCGTCTCCAGATGGCTAGAGAGGCGGGGAGTGATATTACTTTTCAGGAGGCGGCCAATGTAGCCCGGGGGATCGAGATGGTATTGCCACAGGGGGTGGTCGTAGAGCAGACAAGAGACCCCGTCAGTCAGGCCGATTCAGTGGTGCCTCATCTGGAGGCAGAGATTCTTATTATAGGGGTCAGCCTTCTAGGACTTTCCAGTCAGCCCTCCAGGTTTCTCAGGGTGCCCTAGGTGATCGTGGTTTCCGTGGGCATTATTCTGCTCAGCAGCCATTCAGTGCACCGCCAGCTCCTATCAGTACGCCGCCGCTTCAGAGTTTCTGTGGTGGTCATTCAGGTCGACAAGGTCAGTAGACTCAGCAGCCGAGGAGTTGTTACACTTGTAGTGACACGGGTCATATTGCCAGATTTTGCCCTCGAGCACCGAGCAGTTCTCAGCACCAGAGTTCTCGTGCCATGGTTTAGGCACCAGCTGCCCCACAGCCCGCCAAGCTAGCTAGAGTTGAGGGTAGAGGTGCCAGAGGTGGAGGTAGAGGTCATAGAGGTGGAGCTCAAACCGCCAGAGGTGGAGGCCAGCCAGCAGCAGGCCGTCCCAGAGAGGTAGATCAGAGAGGTGGGGCCCAGCCCCGATGTTATGCTCTTCAGGCTAGGCCTGAGGCAGAGGCTTCAGATGCAGTCATTACAGGTACGGTTATGATTTGTGATAGAGATGCTTCAGTGTTGTTTGATCCGGGGTCTACGTATTCGTATGTGTCATCCTATTTTGCCCCGTATTTGATCATGCCTAGTGATGCATTGGGTATTCCTATTTATGTGTCTACGCCGGTGGGTGATTCCATCATGGTCGATCGAGTCCATCGCTCTTGTGTTGTGGTGATTGGGGGTCTGGAGACTCGTGTAGATATGTTGCTTTTAGATATGGTCGACTTTGATATTATATTGGGGATGGACTGGTTATCACCCTATCACGCTATCTTGGACTCCCATGCCAAGACTGTGACCTCAGCTTTACCGGGTATGCCTCGCTTAGGGTGGAGAGGGATTCCAGGTCATTCTACCCGCAGTGTCATATCATATGTGAAGGCTCGGCGTATGGTCGAGAAGGGGTGTTTGGCTTATTTAGCTTATGTTCGGGATTCCACTGCTAAGGTTCCCTCTATCGATTATGTGCCCGTTGTTCGTGATTTCCCTGATGTTTTTCCTTCAGACCTGCCGGGTATGCCACCCGACAGGGATATTGATTTCTGCATCGATCTGGTTCCGGGCACTCAGCCCATTTCTATTCTGCCATATCGTATGGCCCCGCCAGATTTGAAGGAGTTAAAAGGACAGTTGCAGGATTTGCTTGAGAAGAGTTTCATTAGACCTAGTGTCTCTCCTTGGGGTGCACCGGTGTTATTTGTCAAGAAGAAGGATGGGTCAATGAGAATGTGTATTGATTACCGGCAATTGAACAAGGTAACGGTCAAGAATAAGTATCCAGTGCCGAGGATTGATGATTTGTTCGACCAGCTTCAGGGTGCCAGGGTATTTTCCAAGATTGGCTTGCGATCTGGTTACCATCAGTTGAGGATTAGGGCATCCGATGTCCCTAAGACAGCCTTCTGCACTCGGTATGGGCATTATGAGTTCTTGATTATGTCATTTGGGTTGACAAATGCCCCAGCAGCTTTCAAGGACTTGATGAACCGAGTGTTCAGGCCTTATTTGGATTCATTCGTGATAGTGTCCATTGATGATATATTGATATACTCCCGCATCCAGGAGGAGCACGAGCAGCACCTTAGAGTGGTTCTTCAGACTCTGAGGGATAGTCAGTTATATGCTAAGTTCTCGAAGTGTGAATTCTGGTTGGGTTCAGTTGCATTTCTGGGTCATGTTGTATCAGTAGAGGGCATTCAGATGGACCGAAGAAGATAGAGGCAGTCAAGAACTGGCCTAGACCAGCATCAGCTACAGAGATTTGGAGCTTCTTGGGGTTGGCAGGCTACTATCGCCGGTTCGTGGAGGGATTTTCATCTATTGCAGCCCCGATGACTAGATTGACCCAGAAGGGTGCCCAGTTCAGACGGTCAGATGAGTGTGAGGCGAGCTTTCAGAAGCTCAAGACAACTCTGACTACGGCACCGGTGTTGGTTTTGCCCACAGGTTCAGGGCCCTATACAGTTTATTGTGATTCCTCCAGTATTGGGCTTGGAGCAGTGTTGATGCAGGATGGCAAGGTCATCGCCTATGCTTCGAGACAGTTGAAGATTCATGAGAAGAACTGTCCAGTACATGATCTAGAGTTGGCAGCCATAGTTCACGCATTGAAGATTTGGTGGCATTATTTGTATGGCATGGCGTGTGAGGTGTTCACTGATCACAAGAGTCTTCAATACTTATTCAAGCAAAAGGAGTTGAATTTGAGGCAAAGGAGGTGGTTGGAGTTGTTGAAGGATTATGATGTCACCATTCTTTATCATCCAGGGAAGGCCAATGTAGTGGCCGATGCTTTGAGTAGGAAATCAGCCAGTATGGGCAGCCTTGCTTATATTCCGGTCAGCCAGAGGCCGCTTGCTTTGGATGTTCAGGCTTTAGCCAATCAGTTCCTGAGATTGGATGTTTTTGAGCCCAGTCGTGTGTTAGATTGCACGGTCGCTCGTTCTTCATTATTGGAGCGTATCCGTGATTGGCAGTTTGATGATCCCCATTTGTGTGTCCTTAGAGACACGGTGCAGCGAGAAGGTGCCAAGCAGGTTACCTTAGATGCGGATGGAGTTTTGAGATTGCAGGGGCGAGTTTATGTGCCTAATGTGGATGGGCTTCGAGAGCTGATTTTAGAGGAGGCCCATAGCTCCAGGTACTCTATTTATTCGGGCGTCGCGAAGATGTATCACGATTTGCGGCAGCATTATTGGTGGCGTAGAATGAAGAAGGATATCGTAGCATACGTGGCTCGTTGTTTGAATTGTCAGTAGGTTAAGTACGAGCATCAGAGGCCTGGTGGTGTATACCAGAGGATTGAGCTTCCCGAGTGGAAGTGAGAGCGGATTACTATGGATTTTATTACAGGACTTCCGCTGACTCGGAAGAAGTTCGATGCGATATGGGTGATTGTTGATAGGCTGACCAAGTCAGCGCATTTCATTCCTGTGGCGATCTCTTATTCATCCGAGAGATTAGCTGAGATTTATATCAGGGAGATTGTTCGCCTTCATGGTGTGCCGGCATCTATCATTTCGGACCAGGGTATGCAGTTTACCTCACGCTTCTGGAGAGTAGTTCAGCGAGAGTTGGGCACACGGGTTGAGTTGAGCATAATATTTCATCCCCAGACGGACGGTTAGTCCGAGCGGACCATTCAGATTCTAGAGGATATGCTTCGAGCTTGTGTTATTGACTTTAGAGGTTCGTGGGATCAGTTCTTGCCTTTAGCGGAGTTTGCCTACAACAACAGCTACCAGTCGAGCATCCAGATGGCTCCTTATGAGGCTTTATGTGGTAGGCGGTGTCGGTCTCCGATTGGATGGTTTGAGCCGGGAGAGGCTCGGTTGTTGGGTACAGATTTGGTTCAGGAGGCCTTGGACAAGGTCAAGATCATTCAGGATAGGCTTCATTCAGCTCAGTCTAGGCAAAAGANGTTATGCAG
The DNA here is from genome assembly GCF_001879085.1 of Nicotiana attenuata. Classification (NCBI taxonomy): domain Eukaryota; kingdom Viridiplantae; phylum Streptophyta; class Magnoliopsida; order Solanales; family Solanaceae; genus Nicotiana; species Nicotiana attenuata. The sequence continues at coordinate 191,082 of NC_031990.1, read as the reverse complement.
ACCGCAAGGTTCGAGATGTGGCATTCATGGTTGGTGAGCGGGTATTGCTCCGAGTGTCGCCTATGAAGGGCGTGATGAGATTTGGGAAGAGGCAAGCTTAGCCCAAGGTTCAG
>NC_031990.1:165858-188959 GCF_001879085.1 Nicotiana attenuata | reverse complement strand
AGAGAGAGATTGTTTGTTAAAGCCTTCCATCTTAACTGATCGAAACTTCTAACATGTTGTAATGAGTCTTGTGAAAGAATTCGTGAATCTTTGACAACTTTCGTGGATCATTGCTAGGGTTGGAAATCACAACTCTGTGAAGGTGGTATGAGATACAGTAAACTCCCCTTGGAGCGATTGGCTCAAGTGAAAAGTGAACTTTGAGATGAAAGGTGACAGAAAGAGAAGAGTCTTCAATGATTTATTCCCTTCCGGGACGTTGTTGGTTATTGATGTTCGTACCCTTGCCGGGTTTTTATTGTTTGTTTGTGTATCCCTTGGGCCCGAAGACTTCCAATTCTTGTTTTATATTCCCTTGCCCTTGTTTGTTGTATTATGTTAAATTGGGGTGAGGAAGAGTGTTTACAAGCACAAAGGGTGATGCCGTGCATTGAATGATAATTTGTTGGATCGGGTTGCGTGCCGCAACAATGCTAAATGTATATGGATCGGGTTGCAACGTCGCAACAATGATATTTGTGGGATCGAGTCTGGCACGCCGCAACAATGCTAAAATGATATAGATCGGGTTGCCAGCCGCAACCAGTGTTGTTTATATATTCGGGATCGGGTTGCGCCGCCGCAACAATTAATTTATACAAGTGTGTTTAAATTTTTGGCATATTAGTCTCCTTGTCCGCTGTAAATTCCTAAGCTGCCTTTAGACTGTTACTCTGGATTTACTGTTTAATACTCGTTATCTCCCACAGCATGCTTCCCCTCTCCATAGTTGTTTACTTGTTTGTATTTCGATTCTACTAGCTATGTATATTTAACTGCACAGTTTTAAATGTGGTGGTCCAGTCTTGCACTTCGTCACTACTTACGCCGGGGTTAGGCTAGACACTTACCAGCACATGGAATCGGTTGTGCTGATAGTACACTCTGCTTGCTATTTTGGCACAGACTCCAGGTTTCGAACGCACACGCAGCGTAGTGTGGGACGCAGGCTTCAATTTCAAGCGAGACGCCGAGAGTAGCCTTGCAGGCGTCCGTCAGGCCCGCGCGTTCCTCCTCTATCCTTTCATTATTATCTTAGTTCATATGTATTTCGAGACAAACAGCTTATGTTCCTCAATTCAGACGTTTGTAATGTAAGTAATCTTTAGCAGTTCGTGAGTATAGTCGACACCAAGTCTTGGGTAGAGGATTTTTGTTGAACTTTCCGCATTTCTATTCAGATTCTATAAAAATGTTAAGACTTTCCCGCTTATTATTGAATTTTGTCTGCTTTTTGCATTTTCGTTGTAAATTGGTTAAAAATGGATTGGATTTATTAATCGAACAAGTAATTAGATTTGGCTTGCCTGAGCTCTCATTATAGGCGTCATCACGACCCCGAGGGTGGGGAATCCGGGTCCGTGACATACAACACCCCGGTAACCAATTTACGCGTGGTATTATGCGTGATCATCAATATCCCATGTCTACCCTTCCCATCCGCCCCATTAAGGTATTAAAGCGCAGAATAGTATCGTTACTATTGCATGCTATTACCCGTCCCGATCCTATCAGTCCCGGAGGCATTGAGACTACTAATCCTAAAGGGGAGGGAGTTGGGACTTTTCAGAAGTTTTAAAAGGATAAAAGTCTAGGCGACAAACAAAAACACATAATCAAATAGGGGAGAAGCAAACAGCTGTTAAGGCTCAAACAGGCCTCCTCACTTAAAGGCAAATATATAGCATGACTTCAAATACTGGTTATGGTCTGAATTAAATTTAAAAGCGTTAGGACAGGTTGATTTATCACATATTTCTCAGATGAGGAGTCCGAATTAGCCTTGTCTGGTTGTAGTTATCAGAGCTAACACAGTTAATTAAAAACCTAATGGTTTGCCTAAGTGAGACCTATAGGCATGATATCTAGCGGAGCATACTGATTTTAAAGAAAGGATCACTAGTTTTATAGACAAGAGATCTGCAGATTTTAAACGAACTTATGACTGGTTTTAAACGTATAGATAAAATAGACGAGGCTGATTTGATTGATTATTCCTATAGGCAAGTTATCTGAGCGTTATTGGTTTTAAACGATTACATAGATGCAAGAGTCCTATAGGCATGGTATCTAGAATGAAGTTGATTATTATTAGACCTATGATTGTTTGCCTAATAACAGGTATATGCAGAAGTGCAGAAAAGAAACCTATGATCATGATTTCAATATGCAGAAATGCAGGGACTTAGAGACAGGATTTCTATATGCAGAGATGCAGAAATAAATGACCTATAGGCATGCTGTCTATGTGAATGCAGGAATAAAAAATCCTATAGGCAAGTTATCTACCCTTTGCATACAATCATTCCAATCCCTTTCCACTAGCCATCCCCAATAGTTATTACAGTCCAAAATGAATCGGAAAAGTAAGGAAATAAAATTACATCAGAAGTTCCAGCTACAACCAAACAGCCTAATTCAGACTCAAAGTCCAATAATATGAGATAAACCAACTTCTAGGGTCAAAACTTCCAAAAAGCCTTTCTCATCCTTTGGGTGTGTCAAAGTTCCAAGGAGCTTTATGAACTCCAAGCAGTGCTTACACCCAATTATATTGCAGAATTAAGATTATGGTGCAGTGTGGAATAGCCAGCCCTCGAATGTCCAAGTTCAGAGGGAGCTCCAGGTCCCAAAGCAAGGCACATAAGAGGGGGCAGAACTTAAGAGTCTAAGAATAAGGGTAAGTGCATAGGGGGGGGAATTAGGAAAGCCATGGCAGGCTGGTGGCCATGCCCAGCAATTGGGAATGCTGGCACACCCCTGACCATCCTGTCAGCCAAAACTTGGGAGTTAGGATCCATTGAGGATCAGGTTCTGACCTGGGCAGTAATTTGGGTACTGACAGGCCAAGAACCTTAACTCAGACACATAGAGGGGAATGGGGGGTAGGGATTTACAATAGAAACAGATGCAAGGAAGGAACATATTAGCATAAATCATTGAATCATGCGCAGTAAAGTAAACAGGATTGCAGAAACTGCAAGTAAACACATAGGGGTGAGGCAGGAAGTTAAATCAGAACATACCAGTTTTAGAAGAAATAAGTAAAAATAATAGTCTTGAAAAGGCCAAATTGCAAGCAAAGCAATTCCAAAAGATCCCAAGCAAAGCAGAATATCGAATTCAAAACAGTATTGCAAGTGTGCAAGTATTTTAAAGACAAGTGGTGTGAAGGTTGTGTGAAGAATGAAGTCATGTGTAAAAGTGCAGAGGGGAAGTCCTTTTTATAGTGCAGAGAAACAAGTAAGAAAGGCAAGGAATATATCATTGAAATCAGTCTCCCTTTGGTTAAGGGATTCTGATTTCGACGGGTAAAAGCCAGTTAAGGAAAGAAATTTTAATTAAAACTTTTCAAAGTAGCACAAAAGGGGTAAATACATAGAAGTTATTTAAGGAAAACAATCAATGGTACACGGTTTGTGACAAATATGGAAAGGGAATCAATCAAACAGCCAGTGCAACAAAAATTACAAGTTAATTTGAATGAACCAAGTCAGGAAAAGGTAAAGGAGATTCAATCAAAGAAAACCAGTCAGGCCTTAGTAAAAGGATTTCGGAATCAATCAATTAGATGGAAAAACCTTTTTGAAAGCAGAGTCCTTATATATAAAGCGCACAAATCAAGAAGGGATTGTCAAATTATTTAGAAGAGGGTTTAATCCAAGAGGGGTTCAGAATCATAAGCAAAAGTGGTACAAGTCCAATTTGTAGACTCACGAGGAGTCTGAGAGTCCAGGGTCCCAAAGAGGAACCCTAACTCGCACACAAGAATCAAAATTGCCAAGAAACCCCCAAATCTTAAGGTTTCGAATTGAGTCAGACAATAGAGATGAGAAGGCAAGCCGCTTGATAGAGGCTCAGGAGTCCTTTCCAAAGACTCATGAGAAACAAACAAACAAACAAGATACACAGTTAAGAGCATGGAGAACACGTTTGAAAAACTCAGAATTTAACAAGTTCAGAAGAAAAAGATACAAACTTAGGCAAAACAAGATGAATCATGCTTAGTAAGAATACAAACATAGTACAGTAACGCCAACAAAATCAAAGAACTCAATCGTAAACACATATAGCAAAGATTAACATATGACCATAGGAGAAAAGAAAGTAGAAGAACATTACATGCATAGTAAAAGAAATCGGACAAACACACATAAAGAAAGAACAAAAAGAATCAGAAAGGTATTTTGAAGAAACTTTTCGGAAACCCTAAATCGAAATTAAACGATTTTGAAAAAAGAGAATTTGGGGAAAACCTTTAAAAAGTTCAATAGAACACAGACATGTTCCAGATCTAAGAGAATAAGCAAGTAAAGAACCTCGAACATCTTAGGGTTGTAGAGAAAACCCTAGAAACGAGAAAGGTCTTGAGGAAAGTTAGATCCTGAGTCGAAAAGGCTCATATTGCTTGAATACGACGGAGTAGTGGCCGGAGAAGCCATTGATCTACAAATCTGAGAAGATCTTGAAGAGAACCATCGAAGCCAGGCTTCACAGCCTTGAATGGATTAGGTCTAATGGTGAGAAAGGGTGAGTACAGACCGTCCATGGCCTGGGACGCCATGGATTCCGGTGGAATCACGGTGGAAAAGGGGTCGGAGACGATTAGGGTTCCAGGAGGGTTCGAAAGAGTTTGAGAGACGAGGGGGTTCAAAGGCGGCTGATAGGTGGAAGTGATTAGGGTTTGGGGGGTTTGGAAATTAAAAAGGAAAGGAGGAATTATGGCCGTTGATCAAAATGATCAACGACCTGGATTGAATATGAGCCGAGCGGGTTTTTCAATTGGGTCAGGGGTCGGGTAATTTAGGGATTGGGCTGGTTCGATTTGGGGACTGAAATTGGGCCAATTTGAGGTTAAAATTGAAAGGTAAAAAAGCTGTAATTGAAATAGAAATGGACTAAATGTTAAATAGCCAATTTTCCCCTTTTATTTTATAAAAATAGCAATAATGATTATAAAAGTAAATTTAAAACACTGAGCGAACAAATACTATATAAATATTAATCTAAAAATACTGGAACTAATTTTACAATTATAAAATGCTATTAATCTTAAAGTAGGCTATAATTGCAGTTATATGCAATTTAGTCTTTTAAATACCAAATAAATTTTTAAAAATATGCAAAAATCACCTTAATTATATTTTGGTGCAAATATGAGAATAAAAAATAAATTATTCACCAAAATGATAATCTTGGGAATAATTATTGGATTTTGTACTTATAAAATAGACAATAAATTGGTTTTAAAATCTTTAAAAATTAGGAAAAAATACCAAAACTCTTGGGCATGTTTATATATGCATGTACATGCTATTTTAAAAGTATTTTGTATATAAAATACATAGGGAAAATGGGTATCAACAAATACATATTAATACAACATGTTGCATACATACTAATACAAACTAATATAAACATACCAAAACCCAACAGGTTGAAGGACAGATTAATTCAGAAGCACAAAAACAGACAATACATCGATTGGATGCTTGAAATGATAATATATAAACACTGTTGATACGGTCACTAAATTAAATTTTTTTTTGCTAAACTAACACCATCTTTACCAACACACTGTCCATGAAAAACAGTATTCACAAAAACTCCCATCGAAAACTACATTCACCTAAGACTACTCTAACATTATCTTCACCGATGTATCAGAATCGGTGATGTGCCTAAGAATCTTTGAAGGTGCTTCGCTCTCGCTTACGGCATCAACGTCTATCTTCTGCATAGCATAGTCCCAAAGGAGTGCACCATATCTTTGACGCAGTAAATTGGCATCAAATTTTACTCGTGGAACCAGCCCAACTGTGCTAAGAAACTCTGCGTATGCCGCGACATGCACCCCACAATCCCTGAAAGTAGAACTTAATAGTTTATACTGTTCTGGAGTAAGCTTTTCTTTGAGATCGGATACTATGTTTGTGTTTGTATATGAACAAATATGCGGTGATAATCTTGGTGGGTGTTTCACAAACAGTTTAATTTTCTGCATACAAACAAGAATTTTAAAAAGGTTTCATATTCATCATCAATATATAAACTCACTAAGTGTTATGAATACATATAAATACAACAAGATACAGTTAAATATTGAAATACATATTAATACCATTTAGTACAAAACAGTGAATATATACATATAACAAGCAAGGAAAACTGTAATAAGTACGGAAATACAGTGAATGTAAATTAGAATACATCTAAATACATTTAAATATAACATATAATATTCAAGTAAGCACAACTCAGTTAATGACATTGTAAATGTGCAAATGAGTTCTGGATTGTTTTAATGCTTATGAATACAACTAAATACATACGAATACATCATCATACATATAAAATCACATGAATAATTATGAACACATCAATGTACCCTTAAAAGCATATCAGCAACTTTGGATGAATATTGATACAATAACAATTACCTTTCCGTGCCGTGTATCCGATGTTTTTTTTGCATCAACTTCCTTAACCTTGACACATGAAGAATAATTCAAAGTTTTTTTCCTCTTTTTCGCCACTGGACTTTTTGTTTGTTTTGAAGATTTCTCAACTGATACTTCTTTCGATTTGTCATTGAGAAATTTAGTTCTTCCCTCTGAAGCTGTAGTTGCTGATCACCTGCAAATTCCGACTCCGCTTGAGTTATTTGCAACGAGAAAGAGGGCCCATCAAAATTGAGAATTTTGGTGGGTATACCTCTTGTTACCATCTTGTGTGACGTTGAATCCGACATTGGAGAGAAAATCGAAAGCTTTCTGATGAGTAAACAATAACAATGGTTATTGTTTAAGAAGCAAAGAAAAATCTGTATCAAAATCGAAGAAACTAAATAATTGTATCAAAATCTAAGAAGCTTAATACTTACCCCAAGAACTTGTATCAGGAATAAAACTATGATTTTAGAGAGAAAATAACTGGGGAGTGATAATGGGGGAAACCTAGGGAATTTGGGTGGGAGAAGAAGTCTGAATCGTGAGTTTGTGGGAGAAGAGAGTAAAGTGTATGCAAAAGAGAGAGAGAGAGAGAACGTGGTTCGATTTTTATACAGATTTTACGGTGATTAAGTGAGAAAATTCAAAAAAGGAGAGAGAAAAATAATATTTAGCATATATGGTGCCTTAAGTGTAGGATATAACTATAATTAGATATTTTGCTATAAAAGAGTAAAAGGTAGCTATATAATATAATATTTTAAAATGTTATTTATTTAAAATAAATAGGGTACTAACTTTTCTATAGGGTGTAAAATTTCCTTAAATAAAAGGAATATGGAAGATTTGGTTATCTAACGGACCGAGGGGTAATTTTTTAATGTTTACAAATTTGATCAGATAGTATAATAGTAGGGATAAATCTGGCCGAATAGTAGGTTAAATATAAATAATATACGAAAGTATAGAAAATTTGGACCTTTTCCACTATTTAACGAAGACTAGAAGTATTTGATTTTGACGAGCTTAAAGGACCAAAACTATCTAGTACATGCTTATTATTTTGAACCTATCGTCAAACATAAGAGCCATTTTTTGCTCAAAAAAAAAAAAAAAACAAACAAACATAAGAGCCATTTTGTTAAATATTTGACGAAGAAAATGTCAACTTTTAGAAAACTTAAAGCCCCGTTTGGCCATGAGTTTTGCCAAAATAAACTTGGGATTTATTTTCAAAACTCATGTTTGGCCATAAATTTTGCCCATATTTTGGCCAAATCCCAAATCTCAAATCCCAAAATCAGCTGATTTTGGGCCAAAATCCCAAAACTTGGGAATTATATACATGTTTTTCCAAAATAAAGTTGGAAAATATGTTTTGAAAATGTATGTCCAAACACATTTTCATCTTCAAACCAAACTTCACCCAAATCAAATTTATCAAAATAAATTTGGGATCTATGACCGAACGCTAGCAAAGAACCAAGACTATTTAGTTAATGCTTAAAGGACTACTATGAACCTATCTTCAAACATAATGGACCATTTTTGTCATTTTCTCGAAACTACATACCTGTAGGCTGTATGTATGTGTTTGGATTCTCTCTTTTTGACTGCCAGTTCCCCTCTTTCCCGATCAAAAACCTCTCCCCGTCGGACAGATTCCGCCATAATCGGCGGCAATGCATTGCTCTCTTTTTCCCAGGCTTCATTGAAAAATCTCCAACAGCGAAAGGCATGGCATTATGGATTTCAATCAATTTCAACTTCTGTTGGATTTTACGAAACTGAGTATAGGTAGTGGTAAGACGACCCAATTTTGATCTATTAATCTTTTTCAGAGAGAATTTTCCCTGCCAAGTATTTATCTGCATTAGATTTGTCATATTCTACGTTGATTTCCAAACACAAAAGTCCTTTAAGTTGAAAACCATGATGACTGAAGGTAAGTATATTTAAAATTACTGAAGGTACTATGCTTTACATCAAATAGTGTTGTTAAGAGTCTTTTTAGTCTGTCAAGTGGTTTGTTTGTCAATAGAGAATGTAGAGAACTTTTAGTGTTAGAGAACCTAAAATTATTGAATATTGAATGATATGAGTCCAAATAGATCAGTGGATAGTCAGTAATGTGTGTGTGTGTGTATTGCTTGCCCAAAAGCCACTTCAATTCACAAGTTTGTTATTGATTAACATTTAACACATGGCACAACTATGCCTCAATCCAGACTAAGTTGAGGTCGGCCATATAAATCGTTACTGACGTTGTATCTTCTATAGTGTTCTTTGACCTATTATTTGCCCACCTGCTCTCCTATTCTCATCTACTGCTGTTCTTATTAGTTAGTAATTGACAAAAGCTGAAAGAATAAGAACTTAAAATTTTATAAATACTAAAATGGTACAAAAGAATTTGAGATTGGTTCTAAATTACAGTATCAAGCAGTATTTATTGGAAGAATGGAGAATAAATTGGATAGGTGGTGGGGACGATGCAAATTGTGCTTCTACAACAGAAACCACCATTCATATGTAGATATCAACACTTCATCTGAGTAAATTTGAGAAGAGAGCATTTTAATTACAACATCATTAGATTGTTATTTATTGGAAAATATAAAGCAGTACAAGTGAGATAGGATAAAACAAGAAAGTTAAGAGACACGCCCAAAGTGGATAAGTGGTGCGGATGAATGCAAAAAGGCCAGTTACAGCACAGACAACCATAGCTATCAACACTTCAGCTGAATACTTCCATGTTGAGTCCTTTGCATACAATACAGTTAACATGGTTGACATGCCCATTATGTTTTTCAAGATCACTCCCACATAGATCTGCTTTTGAAGCAATTTAAAGAATAGAGTTGTCAAGACAAAATTATCAATTAAAAAAGTAAGTATTCTGCAGGAGTATTCATGAGAAAATAAAGATAAGAAAGAATCTACAGAACGTAGTATTTGTGCAGGAATATTTGAGATAGAGGAAAAGAGATGTAGATCTGGAAAATGTCAAAGAAGAAGTTGTGGAACTCTGCTGGCTTGTTGAAGATAATTAACGTTATTGCTTTATTGCATTGATAGCCAGAGGTACTATGACAAATGACAGAAAGAAAGAAGGCACCCGACTGCACTACCCAGTCGTATAATATTATCCATGATTGGATCTGCACACAATGTTAATATAGCAATACCCAAAATCATTTGCAGCACAGATTTACAGAATGCCCATTTTAACACCAAAGAGTAGTCGAAATGTTTATTGCGTTCTCTTTTTGCCTCATCCAATAACTTGTCAACTTCTCCCCACATCAGCTGCAGAAAATAAGTTCCAAAAACCCCTAGCTGTCAAAATTTCTAAGACATACATCACGCACAAGATAGCAATATTTAGCTAGCCATATATGTTACCTTATCATGATTTTCTTCGGTAGTCCTCTTAGCATTACTAAGCCAATATGTCACACCACTGAGAAACTCATTTTCGTTGATCATGTCATCTTTATCTTGATCGAAATCCTTCATGATTTCCATGACAGAGGTTTTGTGATCCAGGTGTGCCTCTCTGAATTTGTTATTTTCCATTAGCTTCTCCAGTTCTGACGGTGTTAAGTAACTGTTGTGATCACCATCTAAGTTACGGAAGAGCCTGTAACACAATCAGATGATAACGATTAGTGAGATATTGATCCTAAGGAACTTTGGAATTTCTCTTTTGGGACAGACTTGAGCTGAGATGTGTGGATCAGGATTCTGAGTTCTTTGAAAACATGGGTTCAAAACTTAATAGTTACTTCCTCTGTTTCAGTTTAGATGACACACTTTCCTTATTAGTCCGTTCCAAAAAGAATGACACATTTTATAATTGGAAATAATTCAACTGTAAACTCTTCATTTTACTCATTTTACCCTTAATGAGAAGCTTTTATAACAACACAAATGTCATGGCCCCACAAAGCTTTTACCCCTTAAGTTTTTAAGACCACAAGTTTCAAAGTTTTCTTTTTTTTTTTCTTTCTTTAGTCAAACTACCTCATATAAATTGAAACGGAGGGAGTAGTATTTATACTACTTTTCAGAAATTTTCACATGTAGATAGCATATGTTAAAAATGATAGGTTCAATTTTAACTTGCCCCTAACCTTGTACATTCGCCTCTAAACTTGACAGAATATTGCATTCCTTTTAATCGATTTGATGTTGGGGCTACCATCATCTTCATCTTTTAGAAGGTCTTCGGATTCCATTGCTTGGTTCTGAATATGCTTCAAAACTATTTCTTAACTACCTGCATATGGAGTTGCAAATATTAAATGTTTCATTTTACGAAATCATTTTTCTCCTTTTTATTAACATGCTTTTATTTAGACTAACTAAGAGTGATATAGATCATTTTCCTCCTTTTTATGAACATGCTTTTATTTAGACTAACTAAGAGTGATAATTTGTTGTTAAAAAACGAGCTCCTAGTGTCTGTTAATTTAGAGAGCCAAAGAAGATGTATTTTTGCCTCATCAAGAAGTTTTTTCGAGGTGGATTGTCCTTGGCTAAAAAGATCTCTCCAATTAACATACAAGTAGTTATTTGCTCAGCAGTTGTCCTAGAAAACAGAAACTTAAGTTTTTTTTTTTTCTTGTGAGGTTTATCGAGTCCCTTTTTCTTTGTCTTACAAACACTAATCTGTTGTTATTTTTCTTTTTTTTCCATGTTTTGTTAGAAGGAAGTGCAGCCCTTTGTTCTGCAAGGAAATGCTTCATGCCTTCGATACATGTCATATACCCTAAGATCTACATTACACGTGTTTACTTAAGGGCTTCAACATTATCTGATGATGTGGACAAATGTGTTCAAGATCGTATGTTTCTTGCCTTATATCCTTTTATGACTCATTGCCCTTTCCTTTGCTGCGATATTAGGACTACTATTTTTGAGGGCGAAATTGGAAGTTTTTGTTGTTGATTTGTTATGTTTTACTTGCTTAATTTTTTTTATAAGGTAAATTGTATTAACAAAGGGGAGAAAAACTCCCGTATACAAGAAGTATACCAAAAAGTAGAGAATTTACATCAAAACATGATTCTCTACAAAAGACGCCCAATTTTCTATACAAGTATATATGAGTGCACTAAAAAGCGATCAAAGATAAAAAACTATTCTTAAGATGGGAAAAAGGAGACTCAATCCCCTCAAACGCTCTCTTATTTCTCTCCCATCAAACTATCCACATGAGAGCTAGCAGGGCGAACTTCCACGCCTTTTGCCTTCTTCTCCTATGGGAACCGGCCCAGCTATGTAACAATTCCCTTACGGTGCTTGGCATCACCCATTGAACACCAAAAAGATTCAGGATAACCCTCCACAAACCAGAAGACACGGGGCAATGCTACAAAAGATAATCAACTTCTTCCCCCGAGTTTTTACACATAGCACCAACTAACGAGTGTAATACCTCTCTTTCGCAGATTTTCAGCAGTCAAGATCACTCCCCCTCGCCGCTAGCCATGCAAAAAAGCACACCTTCGTAGGCGCCCTAGGAATCCAGATCGAGGAGTATGGAAAAAAGGTCCTCCTCTCTCACCAACATACTTTGGTAGAAGGACTTTACGATGAACAACCATCTTCCCTCAAACCCCTCCATCTCCAAGAATCACAAGATAGTTGGGGCCTGTTTTGCCCATATAGCAGTACTATCAAACTTTGGAGCTCCATAATCTCCCAATCTTGCATGTTCCTTCTAAATGAGATGTCCCAAACTACCCCCTTCATGCTCCTTGCGAATCTGTTGAACCATCAATTCCTTCTGATTTGAAACTTTGGAGACGTGGGGGAAAGAGACCCTCAGAGTATCCTCTCCACACTACTTGTGGTTCCAAAAGCTGATTCTCCCTCCATCTCCCACCCTGTAATTGATCTCCCACCCTGTAAGTGATGTTCCACTAAAGGCTTCCCAATTCTTCATGATGCTCCTCCACATGCCACACCCGAAAGGTGCTATGATTGCCTTGGTCCTCCAACCCCCTCCCATGGAATCACACTTTTCTACTATGACCTCCCTCCATAAAGCATGCTCCTCTACCCCGAATCTCCACAACCACTTCCACAACAAAGCTCTGTTGAATACCCTAAGATCTTTTACTCCAAGTCCCCTCACTTCTTTGGGGAAGTGACAGTCTGCCAATTCACTAAGTGAAACTTTCTAGTTCCGTCCGCTGCATCCCAAAGAAAATTTCTTTGAAGCCGCTCCAGTTTTTCTGTGATGCTCATAGGTGCTTGCAACAGGGACAAGTAATAGGTGGGCATACTCGATAAGGTGCTTTTAATAAGCACTTCCGTACCGCCTTTTGAGAAGTACCATTTCTGCCAGCTTACTAATCTTTTTCGACCCTTTCGATCACTGGATTCCAAACCGTAGTATCCTTATGCGAAGCACCCAATGGAAGCCCTAGGTAAGTACTGGGAAGAGAGCCCACCTCACATCTAAGAACATATGACAAAGCACCAATGTTAGCAACCTCACTCACCGGAAAAATCTCACACTTGCTGAGATTGATTTTGAGTCCTGATACTATCTGAAACCATATCAGGGCCTGCTTCAGGTAGGACAACTGATCCATATCGGCATCACAAGAAACTAGGGTGTCGTCCGCAAAAAGCAAATGAGACACTCTTCGGGCACTGTGCACCCCAATCGGGGCTGAGAAGCCTCTCAAGAAACCTCCGCCCGCCACCCGATCCATCATTTTACCCGGGATATCCATCACTAGAATGAATAGCATGGGGGATAGGGGATCACTTTGCCTGAGACCCCTGGAGCTGCCAAAGAAACCACACGGGCTACCATTGACCAGGACAGAGAATTTGACTGAGGAAATGCGGAACTTGATCCATCCCCTCCATCTTTCCCCGAACCCCATCCGCACCATACTGAAAGTAAGTTCAAAAACCATGGGAATGAAATTGTGTCCATTCTCTTTATCCCATTTTCATGGAATTCAAATAGGTAACTTACTTAACATGTATTTTCTTATTTCCTGTCCTGCTAGAGTATAATGTTATTGGGTACAAGCCTACCTGACCTCTTCTTCTCCTCAAATACTTTTCCCCAACCTCCAAACATGTTCAAAGTTTCTTTACTTGAAGGTCTCTTTTGCTCTTAGCTGATTTTCTTAGCAACTTACCACAACCACTAGTTCCATTATCACTCTTTTGTTTCTCATTTTTCTCCTCCAGTAAATCCTTCTGTTCCTTCCCTCCTTTCTGAGTCCCAGCACTTGTCATCAATTCCCTCAATGATCTCCTTTCTTGCATATACATCCCTATTCCATCTTTTAATGTCTTTTGATGTAGCTTTGTCGATGGCATTAAGAAGATGCAAAAGAGCACAAAATGTATGATTACAAAATATAGGATGTTAGCTCCATTATATAAGAGGCTATGCTAAGACCTGAGGAGCTAACAAAGTTGAAAAGAATTATTAGGGGAGTCTACGGGGGACACATTGTGCCAACTAAAGAGATACAATAGACTTCTAGCCTTAAGAGAATGATTTGGAGTTGATAAACCATCAAAGCATCTTCTGTTCCTTTATGTCCTTGCACACCAAAAAGTGCTAGCAGGGATCACATCCAAGGGTGTGATCTAGGATAAACCATCAAAACATCAGCTTGATACTGTTTTTCTGATTAATAAAACCTTTCCTGATAAAAAAAATGGTAATTCCCTTTCCTGTTCGGGGATTTTATCAGTCTCTCTTGCTTTCAAGGAACTCTCAGCTGCTTTGATGGTATATCCTAACAGATATGTGGCTCGTATGCATCTTTTTCATGCCATTTGTACTGATTGACTAGATACTGAGAAGCGATATAGTTTCTTCTAATATGGTACTCTTGAACTGTCCCTGAAGTTGTGATGCTTAATATGATTGCATATATTTTCCTTAAACTCATCTATTATTTTGTCTATGGAAACAACCTCTCTACCTTCACTAGGTAGGGACCAGGGGTAAGGTTTGCGTACGCACTACCCTCCTCAGACCCCACATGTGGGAATATACTGGGTTTGTTGTATTTGAAACTCATTTATTATTCTCTGGGTTTGCAGGGTGGCTTACATCAGATATCTTGGTTTCAGTTTCTTCCTCTTGAATCTGACGTCAACTCTCTGGTGGACAAGAGGTTTGACATTTGAGCTGTTTAAAGTCCATTTTATGCATAGTGCTATCTCCTTTGAAGAAACTACCTGTAAAATATACTTAATTCGTTGTGTTCTACGGTCTGTTTAAAGTGTGAAGCTGGATAAGAAAGACGCTGCTACATGGCTCGTGCTTTCGTCGCATCTGCAATTGCAGAAGCAAGGATTTCTCAGCACATGGACAAATTCCTTTGTTGGACCTTGGGACCCGTCCCAGGGTCTTCACAACCCTGGTATGGATGGTCAGCAAAGTAGTTGAACCGTAATTTTTTCTAGTTGTCTAACTTCTGCTTGCTTTTAGTTTTCAGATGAGAAGATCAAGCTATGGCTTTTTATCCCTGGGCAGCATTCATCTGTTGTTGAAAAGGCACAGTCAGCTGTATCCAAATTAAGAGGTATGTTATTATTAGACGACACTATAGTGATTGAAGGTGCTAACAGAGGATGAGGTAGATCTAAACTTATATGAAGAAAATAGACTGCAAAAGCCTACAGTCCTTAGGATTCAAATGCGGGCTTAGCCAAGAGTAGAATACAATGGATGCAAAGGATTCATGTAGGCAATACCAACTAGTTGAGATTAAGGGTTTAGTTGTTGTTACACTTGAGTTAGTCTGGCAAGGACAAGTGTGAAACTTAGAGAACCTCCAATTTTGGAGAACTACGGATTTGTGTTAAAAGACAAGTTACTTACCAATATTGACGGGCCTGAATAGAGCAGGAGGGCTCATATCACCGGTCTCAACTAGTTTGAGATTGAGGTGTTGTTGATGGACTGATTGACCAATTGTCATTGCTTTTGTATCTGAGCTGCACTTAACTGTTAAACTTATCCTGAGTCCTGTTTTTGTTTTTCATTTTGCTTTGCTGAACAATCTTTATCATATCTTTTGCAGTTCTGGCATCTGGTCTCTGGGTGGTTCCTGGAGATTCAGAAGAGGTTGCTGCTGCGCTATCTCAGGCCTTAAGGAATTGCATGGAAAGGTAATGAATTGTTATTTCACATGTTGGATGTTTCCATGATCTGTTAATTATTTACTTGTTAATGTACTACTTGATATGACAGAACACTCAGAGGACTTTCATATGTGAGATATGGAGATGTATTTACAAAATACCATCCATTATCACAGAACGAAGAGTTATTCAGGTATGTTTATTAATACTTGCATTGTTTGTTGGCCTAAGTGGTTGGACACCACAAAGATCAAGAATTATGATTTGACTATGATTTTACAACCTCCTTTGTTACCGTACTATCTTCCTTATGTTGCCATGAAAATGTGCGCGCCTTGACGTAGAAGTTGTTATGGAGATAGGGGACTTGTGCTGATTCCATTCTAGTATACTTTTGGCTTTTTCACTTACAACCTCTACCTATGGAGTCATTCTGCTTTTACAAACAGTTAGAAGTTTGAGAAACTGTATATCTTTTTCATTCTTTTCTGGGTGTGGCACTAGTAGCTATATCTTTTTCATTTGCCTGCTAAATGTTCATAGCTTCGCCAGTGCCTGGAATTTGCATTTTCGCTTTTTTGAATTGGGTAATCATGGTATAAGTGTTCTTTGTATTACTGTTCCTTAATGTATGCTAGTTACTGAAGCTATTATCCTGGCATTCTAATCACGATTTCATTGAAATTAACTGTTATATCTATCTGATTTATAATTGGTGCTTTCTTGAAGGAAGGGACAGCCAGTGGTTGAGTTCTTATTTTCTGCTACGGAAGAGGCTCTCTTTGTCCACGTTATAATATCTGCAAAGTAACTTTAATTAGCCTTTGCTTCCATTGTTGATTTGAGGGAGGGGTTGCAATCTATCCTTTTAACAATCTGTTATTGGCCGCTCATACCTTTTTCTAGGCATATACGAGCACTTTCAAGTGGTGACATTGATAAAATATCAGAGGATACATCTAATGTCTCTGGTGAGAGGCTTCCAGGTACAATTAAAGGCTTGGATGTACATTCAGATGCTGAATTTTGTTAATCACCCAATAGGTTCTTTCCGAACCTGTGCGATTCTTGCTATCATTAAACTAATTGACAACCTAATGGAATCTAAGGGAAGCTGAAGAAACAGGTTGATCCTTGAGATTGATTTTGTAAAAGTGCTCCAAAATTAAAGAAAGTTGGCAATAAACCCAGTGGAAAAACTTCCACATTGCTGTTGCACTCCATTATGTGCTGAATATGTGAGTAAAATCTTATATAAAAATCATTTTTAAGGCCTACATTTTGGTGGAGAGTTACATATTCTTTGTTAATTTTTATTTACTTTAATAAACAGGTCTGCATTTGTGGATTAGAGTAATGCCCTGATTTCTCTTGGTTTTAGTCCTTGGTAGACTCGACTTTAATGATTCCTGAAATTCAGAAGCTTCTACAAAATTTTAAGCTTTATTTTTTTTTGTGTGTGTGTGGGGGTGGGGGGTGGGGGTGGGTGTAACTTTTGCTCTTCTGTAAAGGCTGTGGTCGAGATCGTTTAGGATGTGAATATTCTTTTCTGACAGCGGTACAGCTGTTATGGCTTGTGAAAAGTGCTAAAAACCTCTCAAGATAGATATCTTCTGTATGCCGAGATTGTCAATTGCCTAAATGATACACTATGTTTAAGCTATGAATTTGGTCCTCTCACAAATGTTTGTTACCTTACCCCTCCTGAAATTGTAAGATCTTATTAGCAACAAGGATTAGCAATCTCCTCGATCTGGATTCCTAAGGCGCCCACGAAGGTGTGCTTTTTTGCATGGCTAGCGGCGAGGGGAGTGATCTTGACTGCTGAAAATCTGCGAAAGAGAGGAATTACACTTGTTAGTTGGTGCTACATGTGTAAAAGCTCAGGGGAAGAGGTTGATCATCTTTTGTTGCATTGCCCTGTGTCTCGGGTTTGTGGAGGGCAATCCTGAATCTTTTTGGTGTTCAATGGGTGATGCCAAGTACTGTAAAGGAAATGTTATATAGCTGGGCCGGTTTCTGTAGAAGAAGAAAGCAAAAGGCGTGGAGTTCGCCCCGTTAGCTCTCATGCAGATAGTTTGGGGGGAGAGAAATAGGAGAGCTTTTGAGGGGATTGAGTCTGCTTTTTAACATCTTAAGAATAGTCTTTTATCTTTGATCGCTTTTTGATGCACTCATATAGCCCCTACTTGTATAGAAGGTTGGGCTTCATTTGTAGAGAATCATGTTCTGATGTAAATTCTCTACTTTTTGGTATACTTCTTGTATACGGGAGTTTTCTCCCTTTTGATTAATATAATTTACCTTATCAAAAAAAAGATGGGTTAAAGAAAATCCACATCTTTAATCAGTCTACTTATAGTTTAAACAAACTTAACAATAACAAATATGAGCTCTTAGACATATATCAAATTCTAAACTTGGTTTCAACCAATAAAAACCTTTTGGCACCCATCGCTATGCTCCTGAATGGTTAGGTATCTTGGTACTTTCATTTATACCTTTTATCCCTTTTCCAGTTATTGTCTCACCTCACCTCATGGAATGCGTGGGAGGCTCACCGGATGTTGCCCAGCTGATCTTGTGAAGCAAGTGTATCTCTGGTCAAATTTGCCTCCCCCTCCCTTTTTTGGTTGTTTCTAAATCTGTCGTCTCTCCCTCCATTTCTTGTTTGTGAACATCATTCTTTCAAAGTGATAGAGCTCGACTTAATGTGGTTGCCTTACTGTGGTTCTTATTTGACTTGCTCAAACAGTTCTGGCAACTTTAGTGCTTCAAACGATATTGTTGGGCTACCCTGCAATGTTTCTCGATCTGGTTATCAGCTTAAGGGACAGAGTTGCTATGTTGAAGTTAGCCTTGGCTGCACTACACCAGGAAACAACTATATACAAGAAAGTTCAAATGCACAGAATAATTTATCAAGGCCTACCATAACTGAAGCCTCCGAAATGGCCAATGTTGTTCAGAGTAGAATACCAGATAACTGTGGAAGAATGTTTATCTATCCCCCTGAGGCTGTTCTTGTTCCAGTGGTGCAAACAGCATGTGCTAGATCATCTCTAAAAAGGTATATTTGTTAAATTCTGACGAGGTCTTTTCTCTTCTTTGTTTTTGGATTAAGAACAGAAATTTATTGATGTGAGAGAGAAAGAGACAAGAGAACAGGAGGAGCATAAGTTTGCATCTAGCTGATGTGGGAAGAAGATTACATTAAACTAGTTACCGATTAAAAAAAGGTTACATTAAACTAGCATCATTTCAACATTAAACTAGTGTCCTTTCAGTCTTGTTGAAGGTCTGTCAATGGACTGCTGGAAGACATCGGTGACCTTCACATTAATGATGGAAAACTACTCTTCTAAATCTCTAGCCTTTTCACCACAGTAATGGCCAGATAACCATTCCATCCCCCACTCGGTTATAGAAATATTATGGTCCTCCATATTTTGATGTTTTGATGTAATATGTTCCAATCTTAAAACTTTTCAGAGTCACTGTGAGTGGCTGATGGATTATGATTAATAAGTTCTCTCAGGGAAGTCTTTATCTGACGTTTCCACTCTGTTATGGGTAATAAGGCGAAGCCCAAGTTTCTATCCTGACATCTCATTCCTTGAACTAACTAGTAAAAGCTGGGATTGGGATACTTATTGGCTGATTATTTTTTGTGTTTCTTTTGCTTAGTTGCTTTATCCTTGATCCTTACTGAGGATCAACCTGTCAAATCTATATATTCTTGCCTAACATCCATGCATGTGAATATTTACTCAAAAGATCATAGTAGTGCTGTTTTTGTTTGCTAGGGTGCCTTTCTAATTCAAACTTACTTGAGAATTATGAAGAGTTCCTCTGTGGACATCTGATGAAATTAGTATGATTTAGAGAAGACTATTAACATGGTTCTACGCAAGGATGACATGCACAAATTTGAAAACATCCAAGTTTCTTTTTCTTTAGTCTTTTTCTGCTAAAGAAAAAGAAAACAAATTAACATTTTATGCTCTATTCACAGATTCTGGCTGCAGAACTGGATTGGGTCCTCATTGTCCTTTACATCCTCCATTATGCATTGGTACTCCTGGCTTATTCGTATTGGCAGTTCATTCCATACCTTTTTTTAAGGTTAAACTTGCATCTCATACATCTAATCCACAATATTGCAGTTATGATTTTAGTAGTGATGCCAAAGTCAATTCGATGGATGGATCTTGGCTTGATGCAAATGTCATGCGCTCAAATCGGCGCTATAACAGTAGTAGTAATAGCAATAGTAGTAGTGTTAGCAGCATAAGTACAGCTTCTACTGATAGTGATTACAAGACCTCAGGAGCTGGTGATCTTGAAGCAGATGCAGATTTTTTAATGTGTAGACAGTCTGGATTATCTTCTGTGGATCAGTCTCAAAATGACATTCTTAAAACGGTATGCTTCCTGTATATAATTTTGAGTTCTCTATAATTTGTAATCTGTTTGGACTGTACGGACTATTTATATTTGAATATGTAGTCCTTGATTTGATCTTAACCTTTGTATATAATTTTGAGTTCTTTATAATTTGTATCTGTTTGGACTGTACGCAATATCTTATATTTGAATATGTAGTCCTTGATTCAATCTTAGCCTTCTTTAACTTGCTATGACTAGTGAACTGGAGACTATACTTATTACTATCTTGCTATCTCCTCATTTTTTTCCAAATTTAAAGAGGTAC
The DNA here is from genome assembly GCF_001879085.1 of Nicotiana attenuata. Taxonomy (NCBI): domain Eukaryota; kingdom Viridiplantae; phylum Streptophyta; class Magnoliopsida; order Solanales; family Solanaceae; genus Nicotiana; species Nicotiana attenuata. The sequence goes on along the minus strand of NC_031990.1, from coordinate 168,613 downwards.
ATACATATAGATACATACTGTACCGTCTGAGAATTGAGTTGCAACCTTCTACGTGCCTCCCTCTGTTTCTCATCCAAGGAGGAACTTCTAGAGAAAGTATGAAATGACTTGAAAAGCTATGAGTTGTTGAAGCATAAAGCCTTGCATACCTTTATCAATTCTCTGTCGTAGTGCACAAATAGAAAGCTTATTCCAGCTCCGGACTCTTTTGCAGCAATACCGACAAGCATGTCAATGCCACTACTGTTGGTCTTTTCTTCTCTTTCTATCCTCTATAATCAAACCTTGAGGTCTCAGGTCTGCATACCAGCTTCTCAATTGCTTCATTGTTCTGCTCTAAATAGAGAAAGAAATAGGTCATAGTTTATAAGAGGGGAATGGAAATTGTGAGTTCACTTCGAGAATTAGACAAGTTTGACATTCAAAATGAAGATACACAACAACTTATCTGGAGTTTGAAAATTTGAGTTCTTTTTCAGGACTTCTGCTCTAGAGATAAATATTTTTGGTTCAATGAGCTACTACAATTTCTGTTTTTGCTGCTTCTTCTTTCACTTGATTGTTGGTCATGGAAAAAAATATTTGTCAAATTTTTAAACCTAAAAATGTTATAGTGGCTGCAAATCTTATTGCTTTAATCAGCTGGCAATGATGCTAATGGAAAAGATTTGTATGCATGGAGTTTCTCACAAAATTGTTGTTGCTGATATTATCTCCGTAACAGTGGCATAATTGATATTGATAAATATGATAATCTATGACTATAGAAGACTTAGACACACAACCGCTCGTCCACTTCATTGTACTACTTTTGCTAAAAGGCACAAAGATGAATGATCTGAGAATGAAGGAACCAAGAGTAAGGATATGAGAAGAGTTCCCAGAGTCCAGAGATAATAGTATCCGATTGAAGCTAGTTAGTTGAATGTAGTATTCTAACTGAAGTTGGAAGCTAATTAAAGGGCTAGAACCCTCATCCCGACGTAGAAGCTGCTCTTTGTAGTATAAGTCAGGGGCAGATGTAGATTTGCGGAACCGTGTTCATTTGAATCCAACAAATGGTAGTTCTGAACCCATAGTTTTAAAAATACAATGGCATCAATGCTAAGAGTCTTAAAGGTTGAGCCCATAGATTTTAAATCCTTGATGCGCCTCTGGTATAAGTATTAAATTGGCAAGTGTGTCAGAAATATGGAATTGCATAATTCTGCAGCATAATTATGACATTGGTAGTAATTGATCCTTTTTATATGAGGTCGATAATGATTAATTTCTTTGGCATAGACTCTTCTGCCCTTCTTTTGGTTGTTGAAGAGGAACTATGTTCCAGCATTTGCTCCCACTTTTGCAGGACTAGTGATTACCTTGTTTCTCTGAACTGTTTGCATAAACGTTACTAAAACGTGCACGATGCCTGTTATCCATAATGATAGCATGTGCTAAGTGCTCCTTTGTTCTTCTCCACTCGACTATTATGGTATGTGTGTGTTTAAAGGAGTTGGCATATATGACATTTCAAGTTTCTATGCAGGGCTTTAAGAGGTCGCGAATTTCAGAGTCATTTAGTCAAGCGGGAGCAGTGATAAATCCATCAACAAGTGACTATGCTTCAATGGAAGTTAATAATTCTGCAATAACTGGAGGAAATGATCAGATTGGACTTCAATGGGGTTGGGATGATGATGATAGAGGTGCAGGCATGGATATTCAGGCACTTCTCTCAGAGTTTGGAGATTTTGGTGACTTCTTTGAGAGTGATGCTTTGCCGTTTGGAGAGGTAGTTATATTTGCCATGGATGACAAACTGCGGTTGCATCATCTCAATTGTAAATGTTAGTCTTTTTCAAAAAAAAAACATTGTATATGTTAGAGTCTTGTTAAGATCCTGATTATTCCTCGACCTAGAACTTACAAGTTACAAGTTGTGAGAAAGCACGGGAGAAAATATATTATTGATGTATATACATATGTTACAATGAGCCCTATATATATACACACATAACATGTCCTACTCCTAATATATATTGGATTAGGGTTATTTATTTACTCCTATTTACATGACTATTCTAACACTCCCCCTCAAGCTGGTGCATATAAATCATATGTACCAAGCTTGTTACATATGTAGTTAATACGAGGACCAGTGAGGGACTTGGTGAAAATATCTGCAAGCTGATCATTCGACTTCACAAACTTTGTAGCAATATCTCCCGAGAGTATCTTTTCTCTAACAAAGTGACAGTCAATCTCAATGTGTTTAGTTCTCTCATGGAACACTGGATTTGACGCAATATGAAGAGCAGCTTGATTATCACACACAAGTCCCATCTGACTAATCTCACCAAATTTCAACTCCTTGAGCAACTGTTTGATCCAAATTAGCTCACATGTCGCCATAGCCATTGCTCGATATTCTGCTTCTGCACTAGACCGAGCAACCACATTCTGTTTCTTGCTCTTCCAGGACACCAAATTTCCTCCTACCAAGACACAATATCCAGACGTAGAACGTCTATCAGAAGGTGATCCTGCCCAATCAGCATCTGAGTATCCAACGATCTGCTCATGGCCTCGACCCTCAAACAATAAACCTTTGCCTGGAGCTGATTTTATATACCGAAGAATGCGAACAACTGCATCCCAATGACTATCACACGGAGAATCCATAAACTGACTCACAACACTCACAGAAAAGGAAATGTCAGGTCTTGTCACTGTAAGGTAATTTAATTTACCAACCAACCGTCTATATCTT
>NC_031990.1:134198-164378 GCF_001879085.1 Nicotiana attenuata | reverse complement strand
CAGAAACTGGCATCAACGTCTCAAATTCTTCCATGACTGCCTGAACTTGTCCCAAGTAAGTAGACATATCTAATTCCTGTTTCTTCAAGCTTGTCATTCGCGATATTACATCATAGAAACGAGATATGTCATTAGTGTATAGATTACGAGCCTTTCCCCAAACTAAATAACATGTCTGGAATGGACGGAACAAGGGCATCAACTTGGAATCAATAGATCGCCACAGGATACTACATAACTGAGCATCGACCTTCTCCCACTTGTGTTTTGGCCTTTTCATCACCTTCGCTAGCCTTTTTTGTTAAATGATCTTGAACTCCTTGACCTTTACACCACAACTCGACAGATGAAGCCCAATCTAAGTAGTTTGAACCTCCCATTAAAGGTTCTGAGGTAATCATAACACCGGAACTGCCAGAACTCGGGTTTCTAGACCCGAAAGCATCGACTCCCAAAGACATGGTTGGATTATCACTAAATAACAAAAAAGAATCAACTGAAAATTCTCTGAGACAGATGAAGAAAACACTGTGTTTGCCGGAAAAGTACTGTAGCTGCCGGAAAAATCAGTGTAGTCGCCGGAAAAACTCAAAGTGGTCGGAATTAAAAAATAAAAATATGGACAGGCTCGGAATTGCAGGGCGATCCAACTGTCCTGAAGAAGCGAAGCCGAAAAATGGCCGGAAGAGGCCTCACGCGCCGGCGCGTGGGACAGACGCGCCGCCGGCGGCAGAGTTCCGACAGGCGCGTGACGGCGCGTGGCTGGCTATTTTCCGGTGATTTTTTCTGGGGTTTGGTCGGATCTCTCTTGGGAACCTTGTGGTGGTGTTGGATTTTGCACAACACTGTTAATTAGTGACTTTGACGCAATAAGTCACTTAGGTCACCGGAAAATTGCACGGTGACTGAGTTCTTTCTTCCCGGATATCGCTGGAATGATGCACAACGATAAATTTCACACCGTAGCTCTGATACCATGTGAGAAAGCACGGGAGAAAATATATTATTGATGTATATACATATGTTACAATGAGCCCTATATATATACACACATAACATGTCCTACTCCTAATATATATTGGATTAGGGTTATTTATTTACTCCTATTTACATGACTATTCTAACACAAGTTAAATCTGAAAATTTGAGAGTTACCAGATTTAAATGTGTAATGCAGTTAATTAGCTGATTTTTGTCAAACCAGTCACTCTTTTATCGGATGGAAGACTGCTAATCTATGAAACTATGCAAACCAAAGCACTTTTCTCAAGTGAGCAGATGATCCAGTAATTTCATCGCATAAAACCCAACAATCTAAATATGAGTTATTTTGTTTTTGTTCTCTTCAAATAGAGTGTGTACATCGATCATGCCCCCATGGGAGATAGGAATTCTGCATGACTTTTATACAGATTTGCCATAAAGTTGAATTGCTTCATGATATTTGAATGTGCTGCTGTTTGGGTGTAAGTTATTAATTGGAGTTTCAGAAATTAGCTCAGTGCATATAAGAGATGGATGGGCTGTTCTACTGGACGATATGGAACTACGAATAGAATGGATATAACAGGACATCATTGGTGGCTAATAGAGACCTGCTTCTTGCGAGATTAATGCGAGTGACCTTGTCATAGTAGATATTCTTCTTCTTTTGCTTCCCTAACCGGGAAATGAGCTAATTTCTCCTTTTATTATGAAGCCTCCAGGAACTGCAGAGTCTCAGGCTCTTATGTTTCCTGCAGCAGATAGTGTGGATGTTGGTAGTAGCCCCTGTCCTTCGATGATGGATGTGCAAGATCAGATGCTTTTGCCAGTAGGTTTTCCATCCTATGACAGCTTTAATCAGCCACCACCTCCAGCAATTCTGGGTGATTCACTGAGCAAACATCAAGAAGTTATAAAAAGCACTGCAGTTGCTAATCAAGTAAACAATGTTTCAGCAGCTATTGCTGGTGAATTCGATCACTTAATTAAAGCTGGAGCTCTTATGACATTTGCTCCAGAGTATGGATCAGTTGAGACCCCTACAGGTGAGAACTCCCATTCGATTTTCAGGAATCCCTATGTTCCGAAGTCCCGGGAAGTGGAGACTGTGAGCACGTGATTTTTGCCTCGCTTGAATTATTCCTATAGAATTTTTAAAATTAGGATTTTTCTTTTATTATTTGATTTTTATGATTTAATTGCGTAATTTGGTGTGTATTTTTATTTGTGTGTGCATGATAGTTCATAAAAATACAAAAATATTGCATGAGCATTTAGGATTTAATTTTACATATTTTTAGACTAATTAGTAATTAGGCTTTTACAAAAATACAAAAAAAAAAAAAAATATCATAAAGAAACTTTGATTTGCTTTGTTTGATTTTAATTTTAGTTTTAGGGTTTATTAATTTCCTTTAAATTGGTAGTAGTTTAATTGTAGCTTAATTAGGTAGTTGAATTAATTTTGAGGTTTAATTTTAGTTTAGTTTTAAAATTAATAAAAAAAAAAGAAGAAAAAGAGAGAAAAACAAATAAGGAAAAGAGAATTAAAGGAATTAAAGGCAGGCTTGTTTAATACCTACATTTGGGCCAACAATTAAAATAATTCCCCAGCCCAAACCAATTAACCGTCTCACCCACACCCAGTCCAAGCCCAAATGCCCTTGCCAATTCCTTTTCTATCCCTATATTAGAATTAGCCCGACTTGCCATTAGAGTGTTCTTTCAGACGTTGAGAGGAAGGGACCCGCGGACACACCATCAGAGCTAGATTTAGCTTAGGATCGGTCAATTGCCCCAACCCCATCATCGAATGAGGTTAAGTGCGCCTTTCGGAGACTTTGATAAAGAATCCCTTCCTTCGGCGAACGGCTAGACACTTCTATAGTGGGATCTCTTGAACCTATGAAACTCGTGAAAGTGGGTGAACCCCTTGCCCCTTCCCTGGCTCTCCTTGCACGTATCCCGAGTCGCGAGGTGAAACTGAAAGTGGAAATAGAATTCCATATCCGCTGTGGTGCTTTGCTCCCTCCGGTTCGTTGATCTGTGGGCATACGGGTCTTTTCCGGAAATAAAGGATTGCTACCCTTGTCCCTCACAGCACCACCCTTGAAGCTGAACCAAATTCTTGTGCCGCAAGTGACAACCGTTTTGGTACCTTACTATATGTTTGGCCTCCATTTCCTCTTCTCTCGTATCTGTCCATCTTTCTGATGGTGAAGGAAGAAATTATGACAATAATTGCGATAATGGAAACGAAGCATGCGGCAAGGCCTCCCAATCCAAGAACCCAATCGGGAATCTTCGTTCCTCTTTTATGATGATGAATGGAACTGCTGTCCCGCGTAAGCCTTTGGAAGCAAACAATCGTAAAAAGGAAAAATCGAGAAGTAGTCTAAGTAGAGCTAAGGTAAAAAACATGGACAATCCTGTGTATTCGATCTAGTGCTCTCACTTGCCCCCAAGGGGCCAGAAGAAGATACCCAATGTTCGGGGTAGAAAGCCAGGGTTTGGTACTTTGACGAGCTGGCCGCCGAGAGAGCACTGAGACGAAGAACCTAGCTAGGAATTTCCCTGCCCGTGTCTACTTCTTGAAAACCTAAACGGGCAAGGTAAGCGTATCAAGAGAAAATGAGCAAAGCAAGGGGAGAGCTTATGCCCGGCTAATTGAATGGAGTTCCCGGCTTTAAAGAATCAAGTTCAAGTACCGAGGAGATTGATTTGAAGAGCTTTGGTGAGGTATGCTAAGCAAGATAGCTCATTTCTTGGATAAGGGCTCTATATAGCCTTAGAATGCCGTCTTCTGGTCCTCATGTGGATGATTCCCCATATGAGAAGTGAAAGGTTGGTTTATCAGTTTGAAGATCGCTGCTGTGGGATCTAGCGGCTCCAGCCGCATTGACGATAGTCCTTCATTGCGACTTAGATTGCACGATCAAGATCAAAGTGTCCGTCCGTTCGGTAAGTCAGCCAGTCGTCATCTTATCTTGCACGAGCATCGTCGTCCCCATCACTTCCTCATCCTCAACCTCTAGAGGAGTGGAAGAGACTTCCCAACCCAGTCCGTCTCTCACAATAGCCAAAATGATCCCGTTTCACCTTCCTTTAATCACGACCGTTGGATCTCATTAATCCGACGGTCCGGAACTAACGAGGTTCTTTAATATAAATATGTCTTAACGACCCCCTACCCCCATCTCACCATCTCAGACCCCTCTCACCAGAAACATAACGTCGCCGTTCCTCCACCGTCCGCCGCCATCCGGAAATCGCCTCCGCCGGCGGCGATTGTCCAAATCCCCGCAATAACTGAAATAGAACCCCCTAGAACCTTCTAGATTGGGGTTCTAATTTGAAATTCAGGAATTAGGTGATATAACTTGGGCAATAAGTCATGAATTGAAGGACTAAGTAGCTAAAAACTGAAATTAAATAAGGGACTAAGGGTGTAAAAAGAAATCTGAAAGTTGCCCTAGTTTTTGTCTGCCTTGCAATGCAAGTTTTGGAAGTTAGAGAGATCCCAAAAATCTGAAAATTCAAGTTTCAAAAGTTTTAGAAGTTTAGAGAGTTAGAGATCTGAAAAGTTTGAGAAGCTGGAGAGATCCAAAAAATCTGAAAATTCAAAAATTCAAAGTTTAGAGCTCTAGAAATCTGAAAAAATTCAAAAGTTGAGCAACCTACAGATCTGAATTTTGAAATTCAAAAAGTTTCCAATCCTAGTTTCATAGAATTAAAATCCTAGCAAGGTTCTGAGTACTGAAAACCACTGAAAATTCCAGGCAACTAAACCTACCAAAACCACTGTTTCATTCAAATTTTCCTGCAAATCTTCGAGGTTTTCATTGTTAAAAATCCCTGAGTGTTCAGAAGTTGAAAATGAGTTATACTTAGTTGGTATTCAAGTGTTTGGGGTCCATTTGGTGTGAATTTTGATAACTGCTCCCATTGCTACATTACTGGTTTCTAATTGGATTTAAGCTAGTCCTCCTTGCGTATTTCTGGATCATTTTGTGATTGCTGAACACTGATTCCTGCTGCTGCTTCTTTCCAACTCACTTATCCCTCATTTTTTGGCTTCTATTGTTGAAATCCAGGTACATGTTCTGGGGATCTTCTCTGATGTAGCTTTCAATACTGGATATAAGATGAAGCTGTGCCTGTTTTTCTATTGTGGATCTATGTATATTAGTTCATCGTATTTCAATTAGTCTTATTAATTAGCTAAACTGTCACTGTAACTAATTTGGACTGTTGAACTATGTTTTCATTTGTTCATTCATGATAACTCTAGTAGTATACATTAGTTTGCAAGCTATGTTAGTTTTAGGTGTCAAAATGTGTTGGAATTTATCAGACTTTACTACTCGTTTATTGTATAGGAAAATCTTCAAGTCTTTCAAAGGACTACTACCATGTTTCAAGTGTAATTTGAATTTTAAAGCTTGAAAGTAGTTATAAAATTGTTGTGTTGCGTATATTTCCATATCTTTGATTTTGGAGGCATTTGACTAGAGTCATATAGATCTGCAGAAAAAATAAAATATCCAGTCGTTTATTTTAATCTTAAACCCGTTGCTTAATGTAATTTAGCCATGTAATTGCAAATAAAAAAAATAGAACAAAGAGCTGGCCTCCAAAATTGAATAACACTGATTGAGGGCCAAAGTTTGGTTAAATTGGGAAATTAATTCTTTCATCCACCTATCAATACTGGTTTGCTTGCATTATTGTTTGGGCCGCCTGGGATCATAAGGATTGAGCTTAATAGGGCCTAGTTGCATAATAGCAGGCCAAAAGAAATACCTTCAGCCTTCTAAATTTATTCATCCCACTCAGTTGAAAGCCCATGGGACTTGATCTTGAGTCCCAGCTCAGGCCTGGTTGCAATTTAGGCCTGTTCTAAGGCCCATGTTTTAGACATCTTTACAAATAAAAACTGAACAGACCTTCTTTCTTCTTGGACTGGCTTTGAGGCCAACACGTTAAAAATCCTAGTTCATTATTGAAGTTATTGGTTTAATTTTGTACTGTAAGCTTGGGCTTTCAGGTTAAGTAGCAAACTTGAATTAAGGAGATTCAATAATGAAGATCCTCTTTTTTGAGTTTGGACTTGATCCTGAGGCCCGAATTTCCTTGAATGCCTTTAATAGTAGTTAATTAATAATGTTAATTAATTAGGCCTTTTAGAGACAATCCTTAATAGAGAATAATAGTACCTTTTAGGATGATCTTTTAAAATAAATCGAGGTGCGCCGCGCCAAACAAAATTTATAAATTACGTGGCCCTCTTTAAATACTTACATTAAAATACTTAGAAATCGGGACGTGCCTTTTAGCGAATTTTCATGGCCTCCCGCAAAGTTAACAACGCGTTAGTTGCTTTAGGCGCGTTATTTAATAATTTTACCTTCCTAAACTCGGGTGTGCATTTCATGTGACCCAAATCCAAATCACAAAACGTTGAATAAAATGTGTCGCGGATCCGGGTGCATTTCATGTGACGTGATCCCAAAACACGTTTTAAACGACGTTCAACCTACCTTAAAAATTAATTAAAAGCGGTAAATAATTTTAAAATTGCACTATAGGATGAACATGTTTTAAAATCAGATATTAGGCCATTTATAATAGTTTAAGCGACCGTGCTAGAACCACGGGATCCGGGGTGCCTAACACCTTCCCTGGGTCAACAGAATTCCTTAGTTAGAATTTCTGGTTCGCATACTTTATTTGAAAAGTCGAAATTTCCTCGAGTTGGGATTCAAGATAAATTGGTGACTTGGGACACCAAAATGCAAACCTATCCCAACTGGCGACTCTGATAAATAAATAATCCAATTCCAGCTGTGAGACTGCGAATTCAAGCTCAAATAGCTATGTCTACTCTGCAACCCCACCTTTGTCGCTTTGCTTTGACGCATGTGAGGAGAAGTCTGGTGTGACTGTTAATCTCAAAACAGGTGCTGGAAGGCATGATACAAGCTCCAGTACACAATCAAGGAGATATTACACTCATATTGAAAGTGGAAATGAGAAAAATGACGGCAAGTTGTCTGGTTCTGACCATAGTTGCTCTACACGTGAGGCTCAAGTAGCACAGTCGCCATTTTCTGGTTTCAATTCGACAAATTCTGTTAAATCTATCCACAATAAAACCGAGAAAGCCAATGAAGCATTACTAAAAGCAGACAGCTTTGGTCAATCAATGAGAACTGTGCTAGCAACAGAAGTTGATTGCCTTATGTGCCAGGCATTTATGTGTAAGATACGGCATACACTATTATCTTCAACCAGCTACCTTCCTGTTGGTACGGACAGGATGTCAGGGAGTACCATTATAAACCAGCCACAAGGTGAAGGAGTGGTTACAGTTGACAATATGTCAAGCAAATCCGAGATGAGAAAGAAAGAAATATACCTGTTAGGATAGCGGGTGATATTGATGGAGGATTACTGGATGGGACCCTTAATACACCAGTTGGTGTGTGGCGCTCTGTTGGAGTTTCTAAGGGCATGAAGCAACCATCATCTGGTTTAGAAGCTTGCCACTCTTGTTAGTTTGATAGTAAATAGTACTCCCTCTGTTCCAATTTATGTGAACCTGTTTGATTGAACACGAAGTTTAAGAAAAAATGAATACTTTTAGAATTTGTGGTCTTAAACAACTCAAAAAGGGATCCACACTATTTGTGTGGTTATAAAAGCTTCTTACTAAGGGTAGAATTGAGAATTTAAGCTAAATTGTTTCCAAATTTAGAAAGGGTTCATTCTTTTTGGAACGGACCAAAAAGGAAATAGGTTCACATAAACTGGAACGGAGAGTAGTAAATAACCCTAATCCCATATGTATTAGGAGTAGGACATGTATTATATATAAATAGGGCTCATTGTATCATTGTTATAATTAATCAATAATATTTTTCTCCCGTGCGTTCTCACATGGTATCAGAGCATTAGTGAGAAACCTATCGTTGTGCATCATTCCAGCGACTTCCGAGAAGAAAGACCTCGTCGCCGTGCAATTTTCCGGCGACTTAGAAGGCTGCCCGTAATCAAGTCACTTTCTGTCGGTGTTGTGCAAAAACCAACACCACCACGAGGTAGATCACTCCTCGGCGACCAACCCATTAAAATTTCTCCGGCAGAAAAGCTGCCACGCGCCTCCAACAGAAATTTTCCGGCGAGTGCGTGAACCCACGCGCCGGCGAGTACGACCACTTCCGGCCATTTTTTGACGACGGTTTCTTCAGAACAGTTGGGTTGGCTACTAATTCTGACCCTACCCATCCTGTTTTCGTTTGATTCCGACCACTTTGAGTTTTTCCGGCGACTACACTGATTTTTCCGGCAGCTACAGCGATTTTTTCCGACGTGAACAGTGATCCCCAGAAAATTTCTGCTTTTTCCGGCACGATATTATAATGGCATTCGTATCAGAAGCCTTTAACTCACAATCCGTTGGATCCAATGCATTGAATCCCATCCAGATGATTTCTTTACCGGATTATATTGAGTTTCTTCAGTACAAAGCACGTAAACAGACATCTTCAGGATTAGCCTCCGTTGTTCCAACAAATAGTAGCATGACTTGTGTCTCCCAATCTTTACCTTCTGAGTCTTGGGTCATTGATTCAGGTGCATCTAATCATATTTCTGGTAACAAATCTCTTTTCACTAGTATTTCATATTCTCAATCTCTTCCAACAGTCACACTGGCCAATGGGTCTCAAGCCATGGCAACTGCAATAGGTCAAGCAAGTCCACTTCCTTCCTTACCTTTAGACTCCGTTCTTTATGTTCCTGGTAGTCCTTTTAATCTCATAGCCGTTAGTCGCCTAGCCAAATCCCTTAAATCTGCTGTTTTATTTCTTGATGACCTTGTTTTTATACAGGAACGCAGTACAGGGCGGATCATTGGTACCGGACGTGAATCAGATGGACTTTATTACCTTATCCTTGCAAAATCACATGGACTCGCATCTTGTCTTCCTCCAATAACTTCTCCCGTTACTGATTCACCAGATTTATTACATAAACGGTTAGGACATCCCAGTTTGTCAAAACTTCAGAAAATGGTACCTGACTTATCTCACTTGTCCACTCTAGAGTGTGAGTTATGTCAGCTCAGTAAGCATACCCGCTCCCATTTCCCGCAGCGTCTCGATAATCGAGCAGAGTCACCTTTTACTTTAGTCCATTCAGGTGTTTGGGGTCCTAGTCGGGTCAGTTCTACCTTGGAATTCCGCTACTTTGTCAGTTTCATTGATGATTATTCCAGGTGCACTTGGACATTTTTGATGAAAAATCGATCCGAGTTATTTTCTATTTTTCAGACCTTCTACGCTGAAATTCAGAATCAATTTGGGGTTTCTATCCGCACATTTCGTTGTGATAATGCCCTAGAGTATTTGTCTTCCCCATTTCAGCAGTTTATGAACTCCCATGAGATTATTCATCAAACATCTTGTCCGTACACATCCCAACAAAATGGGGTAGCTGAAAGAAAGAATAGACATCTTATTGAAACTGCTCGTACTTTACTCATACAATCTCATGTTCCGCTGCGTCTTTGGGGAGATGCAGTTTTTACATCTTGTTATCTTATTAATCGTATGCCATCTTCATCTATCCAAAATCAAGTTCCATTCTCTGTCCTGTTTCCCCACTTACCTTTGTTCTCTCTTCCACCCCGTGTCTTTGGGAGTACGTGCTTTGTTCATGACCTTACTCCAGGAAAAGATAAGTTAGCTCCTCGTGCTCTTAAGTGCATATTTTTGGGTTACTCAAGAACGCAAAAAGGATGTCGATGTTATTCTCATGACATTCAGCAATTTCTTATGCCTGCTGATGTTACTTTCTTTGAAACCCAATCATACTTCACAGGTCCAGTTAATCACTTAGATATTTCTGAGGTGCTACCCGTTCCTTTTTTTGGAGATTCAGTCCCTATCTCCCATTCATCTTCCTCCATAGCTCCACCGCCTACAGTTCCAGTTGCAGCTCCACCGCCTATAGCTCCAGTGTCACCACTGAGTCCAGTGCCACCACCTAGTCCAGTTCCACCAAGTATAGCTCCAGTGCCACCACCTAGTCCAGTTCCACCAACTATAGCTCCAGTGCCACCACCTAGTCCAGTTCAACCTTCTACAGCTCCACCACTCCTGACTTATCATCGTCGTCCGCCCCCAGCATCAGGCCCAGCTGATTCACGTCGTGCACCTGACCCTGCTAATACTGCGGACTTGTCTCCTCTTAATCGGCCGATTGTGCTACGAAAAGGTATAAGGTCCACACTTAATCCTAATCCTCATTATGTCGGTTTAACTTACCATCGTCTCTCATCATCCCATTGTGCATTTGTGTCATCTTTGTCCTCTGTTTCCATCCCTAAGTCTACAGGTGAAGCACTGTCTCATCCCGGATGGCGACAGGCTATGATTGACGAGATATCTGCTTTACATACGAGTGGTACTTGGGAGCTTGTTCCTCTTCCTTCAGGTAAATCGACTGTTCGTTGTCGTTGGGTGTATGCAGTCAAAGTTGGTCCAGATGGTCAGGTTGATCGACTTAAGGCTCGTCTTGTTGCCAAAGGATATACTCAGATATTTGGACTCGATTACAGTGATACTTTCTCTCCCGTGGCTAAAATTGCATCAGTCCTCCTTTTTCTATCCATGGCTGCTATTCGCCATTGGCCTCTCTATCAGTTGGACATTAAGAATGCTTTTCTTCATGGTGACCTTGAGGATGAGGTTTATATGGAGCAACCACCTGGGTTTGTTGCTCAGGGGGAGTCTAGTGGCCTTGTATGTCGGTTGCGCCGGTCCCTCTATGGTCTAAAGCAGTCTCCTCGAGCCTGGTTTGGTAAGTTCAGTACAATTATTCAGGAGTTTGGCATGACTCGTAGTGAAGCTAATCACTCTGTATTTTATCGACATTCTGCTTCAAATCTCTGTATTTATCTGGTCGTTTATGTTGACGATATTGTTATTACCGGCAATGATCAGGATGGTATTAGTAAGTTGAAGCAACATCTTTTTCAGCACTTTCAGACTAAGGATCTAGGCAGATTAAAGTATTTTCTGGGTATTGAGGTCGCTCAGTCTAGCTCGTATTGTGATCTCACAACAGAAGTATGCCTTAGATATTCTTGAGGAGACAGGAATGACATGTTGTAGACCTGTTGACACTCCGATGGATCCGAATTCTAAACTTCTGCCAGGACAGGGGAGCCTCTTAGCGATCCTGCAAGATATAGGCGGTTGGTTGGTAAATTAAATTACCTCACAGTGACTAGACCTGACATTTCCTTTCCTGTGAGTGTTGTGAGTCAGTTTATGGATTCTCCCTGTGATAGTCATTGGGATGCAGTTGTCCGCATTCTAAATCAGCTCCAGGCAAAGGCTTATTGTTTGAGGATTGAGGTCATGAGCATATCGTTGGATACTCAGATGCTGATTGGGCAGGATCACCTTCTGATAGACGGTCTACGTCTGGATATTGTGTCTTAGTAGGAGGAAATTTGGTGTCTTGGAAGAGCAAGAAACAGAATGTGGTTGCTCGGTCTAGTGCAGAAGCAGAATATCGAGCAATGGCTATAGCGACATGTGAGCTAATTTGGATCAAACAGTTGCTCAAGGAATTGAAATTTGGTGAGATTAGTCAGATGAGACTTGTGTGTGATAATCAAGCTGCTCTTCATATTGCGTCAAATCCAGTGTTCCATGAGAGAACTAAACACATCGAGATTGACTGTCACTTTGTTAGAGAAAAGATACTCTCGGGAGATATTGCTACAAAATTTGTGAAGTCGAATGATCAGCTTGCTGATATTTTCACCAAGTCCCTCACTGGTCCTCGTATTAGTTATATATGTAACAAGCTCGGTACATATGATTTATATGCACCAGCTTGAGGGGGAGTGTTAGTTTGATAGTAAATAGTAGTAAATAACCCTAATCCAATATGTATTAGGAGTAGGACATGTATTATATATAAATATGGCTCATTGTATCATTGTTATAATTAATCAATAACATTTTTCTCCCGTGCATTCTCACAACTCTGTTCAGCATAATTCTTTCATTGAGGAAAATATGCTAGCTTATGGGATACAGCAGCCGCTTCAGGAACTCCTTGACGGGATGGCTTTACTTGTGCAACAAGCTACATCTCTTGTTGATGTTGCACTAGATGCTGATAACAATGATGGTCCTTATGTCTGGCTCGCACTGCAGGAGCAGTGGAGGCGTGGCTTTTCATGTGGACCATCCATGGTTCATGCAGGTTGTGGCGAAGTATTGGCTTCCTGTCATTCGCTGGATATTGCTGGCGTGGGGCTTATTGATCCACTTTCAGCTGATGTAAGCTTTTGCTTTTTCAGTAAATGCTTTTTGTGTGAGTTCAGAGTTGATAGAATGTAGCCCTCCTCTCCCCTTTCAGCAGAGGCACCTCTGGCATATTTTAGCCTGCTTTGTCTACAAGCCTAGGCTACAGTTGCTTGTTTATGCTGGTGGTGAAGTCTCATAAGAATGCAACAATACCACAGATGACCTATTACTCATGATTGTGATACTGTGGATAGATAGGGAACTGCTATCTGATAGTCTTGAGGAAAAGAATAGTTAAATGAGATTTTTATAAACATCCATGAGTGTAGCTGCATAGAGATGATTAAATTGCAATCTGCTATCCATGTATTTTCAGCTCAGAGTTTTCCTCTTGGTCATTATCTTTATCAAAAACATGGTGTAGAATTTGTTAATTTATTTACTAGTGTTATTTCCTCAGTATATAGTTTTCCTTTATATTAAATTTAGGTGTCACGTTGGTTAGCATCTGAGTCAAAGTACATTTTTTTCTCAGTTGTGATTTTGTTTCCTTTCTTCCTTTTCTTCTTTACATTGGTTAGCATATGACTGCTCTCATTGTAGCTTCCATGGGTAAGCACCTGAAACAAATTATTAATTGAATGGTGAGAAGATGCATATTTACGTGTTGCTAACTTTTGCACATTTTATAACTTTGGGTTTCTCTCGCCTTCCACAAGTTAATATGGAAACATCTTCATTCAGGTTCAGGCATCATTTACCCTCACTCTGCTGCAGAATGATATAAAAACAGCTATGAAATCTGCTTTCGGTACTGCGGAAGGTCCTTTATCTGTTGTTGATTGGTGCAAAGGTCGCAGTCAATCAAATGATGGGGGAATATCTGGTGATGGTTTTTCTGTAGAGTCCACTGCAAGTGCAAGTGAATGTCGTGATTCTTCAAGTACCATATCATTTTCTGTTGGCGAATCTATAAGTCCATCTCAGTCATCCGCTGGTGGATCATCTAGTTTGAAAGGTATGAATTATCATGGTCATACTGTCAACTATCCTACCATGGGTTTTGATAAAATTTCTTTTTTGTTCTCAGATGGAATTAGGTTGGATGAGGCAAGTGAGCGCAGATTAAGCCAAGACACTTGTCTATCACAGTCAGAGCAGCTACCAGGCTCAAGGCTTAGGCGAACATTGTCTGCAGTACCATATCCTGCTATACTTGTCGGGTATGTATTTTATACTGAAGTTGGTTGATGCTTGTCCATTACTCTTTGAATTAGTGAGCCTTGCAGGTTGCCTTTTCTCCAAATTCCGTAGCATACCAAATTGCTTTATTTCTCATATGCTATTCCATTTACCCCTGCTATACTATTGTGAATTTCTATAAGAAAGAAATTCCTGTTTTCATAAAGAAACCCAAATCATCTATACATAACGGAACCTCATGGGTACACCAAAATATGGTTCTCCTTAAAAAAAAGTCCAATCATCTATACATAAAGGAACCTGATGGGTACACCAAAAAGAAATTAGAACAAGAGACTACTCTGTAATTTAAAAAAATCACTAACAACTCCTTGAAAAACTCACATTTCTCTCTTTCCATGAAACCCACATAATGGCTAATGGTGCAATGTCCCATGCTCTCAGTCTTCTCTCCCTTCTGCCGCAGGCTCAATTATGCCTCACCTCCTTCACTGTGCCTGCATCACCATTGAATTCCAAACCAATTTAGACCACTAACCACAACAGCATATCGTCCTGGTACTGTAGCAAGAGATGGTCTACATCTTCTCCAGAGCATCTGCACATAAAACACCAACATAAGTGATCCTTCGCTTCCTGAGGTTCTCTGCTCTCTGTATCACTTCCCTCACTGCCAACCACCCGAAGAAACACACCTTCCTGGGCGCCCTGGGAATCCAAATGGAAAGGTGTGGAAAGGCCATTCTTCTCTCACTAGAAACTTTTGGTAATATGATCTAACAATGAACAAATTTCCCTATACTCTCTCCATCTCCACAAGCCAGCAGTTCATCCGGTGCATTTTGCCTCTACAATAGATCAACCATGTTTTGAAATTTGTCCATCTCTCAAACCTGGATGTTCCTCCTAAACATCAAGTCCCAGTAAACTTCCTCCACGTGTTCCATGGATCTGTTGGACAGTCAACTCTTTTTGGCGCGATATTCTGTATAAATTGGAAAAAGCAAAGCTTAGCTCACTCTCTCCACACCACCTATGGCCCCCAAAAACTAATCATGCTATCGTCCCTTACCCTGAAGAGAATATGATTACTGAAATCTTCCCGCCCCTTCATAATGCCCCTACAAAGACTGCATTTAAACAGGTTTTGATGTTACTAGTTCTCCACTCCGTTCCATAATTCCATAGTCTCCACTACCACTCCTCTCCATACGGCATTCACCTCCGTCTCATACCTCCAAATCCATTTTCCTAGAAGGACTTTGTTGAACACCCTAAGATCTTTCACTCAAGTGCTCCTGATGTCTTCGCAGATGTGAAAAAATTTCCAATCACTAAATGAAACTTGCTTGTGCATCCGGAGCATCCCATTTGAAATTCCACTGAACTCTTTCTAACTTTCAGTCACAGTAGCCGGTGCCTATAATAATGACATAAAGTATGTAGGAATGCTAGACAAAGTGCTCTTGATCAACACTTCCTTCCCTCCTTTTGGCAAGTACCTCTTCTGCCATCCTGCTAGCTGCTTCTCGGCTTCCTCAATCACCGGGTTCCACACTGCAAGATCCTTGTTTGAAGTGCCCAACAGTAGATCCAAGTATGTAGTAGGTAGTCCACCTACTTTACAATTCTACACTTGTGCTAGCACTTCAATATTGTCCACCTCCCCCACTGGTGGATCCCACATTTAGTAAAGTTGATCTTGAGACCTGAGACTACCTGGAGCCAAATAAGAATTTGCCTCAAATATGAGAACTGAGAAGCATATGTATCACAGAAAACCAAAGTGTCATCTGCAAATAAAAGATGGGTGACCCGTAGGTCACAATGCTCCCTGAACGAGCCAGTGAAGCCCCTTAAGAGACCCCCTGAAGCCTTAAAATGCGACGGTGTTAGTTGAATTACTAAGTTGCATTTTGTCACCAGTTACTAGTTCTAGGACTTCTTTTCATATGGATTACTTTAAGATTTCAACCTGATGATAACTGAATTAGATGAAAGCTTGCTGGAGCTGCATTTGATTCTTGTATTTACCTTTTAATGGAGAGGACTCACATGGACATTGTAACATTGTATTTATGACCACCAAATTATTTGGAGTTCCTTTTCTGTTTCTGGTCTTAACTTTGCTATTACAGGGTAGGAACTTAAGTCATTTACGTTGCAGATACCAAGACGATTGGCTTAAGATGGGACCTAGTTCTCTTCAGCTCTGGGAAAAGGCACCTTTTGAGCCTTATGCAATGCCCAAGCATGTAAGTTTAAGATAGATAACACAAGTATTAAGCTCTTAATATCTTTAAGCAGTTCTTTTGCATTTCTCCTGAACTATTATTTTTCCACCATTTTTTCCAAAATTTTTCAGATGTCATATTACGTTGTCTGTCCAGACATCAATGCTCTAACAACAGCTGCAACTGATTTTTTCAAACAGCTTGGAACTGGTTAGTATACTTAAATGTCTTGCTGATCTGAAGATAACATTTTGTGTTCCATCTGTGTTACAGAAAATAATACACTGGTTGCTTTGGTTAAGAAGGTTAAGATTCAGGTATCTGAAAAGTGTAAATACACATTGATTTCACAAGGTGGCTGGTTCATATTTAATAGTCTGCATTTCATAACTCAATCTGCATGTCTCTTCCATTTTGGAGATGTGGATAAGTGACTAATTTGAAATCATTTTTTTTAATTGCACAAAAAGATGAGATCAAGGTTTGAAATCCTTTTTTTGGTGCAAATCTGAATGCATAGATGATCCTGAGGAAATTCTAGATGTTTTAGGTTCCTTGTAAGAACAAGGTTTTTCGTTTTTTACTATTTTGGGGCTCTGATGTAATATATATACACACACACAAACACACTCACACAGAGAAATATGTTACCATTCTCAAATAAAGAAGATGAGATCAAAGTTGGAAAGATTATATTGAAGTAACTAGAAAAAGGAGATCAAATTATTGCGTTCTTCTCATATACATCCAGCTTCAAAATTGTCCTTGACCTGAATATTTGTCATGTAAATATGGCCACCTCTATGTTTGAGGAATGAAATTTTGTCCTTGGCTTGGATATTAACTACGCTTCTCTCTTTCAGTTTATGAGATGTGCAAACTGGGAACTCATTCACCTCAATGTATGGGAAATGAGATGGAGATAGATTCTGGGAAGAATGGGTCTTCTGGATTTGTTCTGGTCGATTGCCCTCAGTCAATGAAGATAGACAGCAGTAGTGCATCTATGCTGGGATCAATCAGTGATTATTTCCCTATCCCTTTCCAATGGCTGGGATTTAGAGAGCTATTTGAAGTCTCTCAAAAGTTCTCAGGAATTTAAAGCCTGGTTCATGCATGACCATGAATCCAAAAGAAGGAAGTACTGGTCCATGTACAGTAAGTTGTGACTCTTTGTTTGTCTTTTTATTCCTCATCTACTTTTTTCTTTTTCCCCTCTCTTTTCTCTATTGCACTATAAAGTCGAAGATGCATCATTAAATCATTAAAGTGAACTTCGTTGAGTCCATTATGGATTGGCGGAAATAAAGTATCCTTTTGATAGAGTTTAGATGTTAGGACAGTCCCACCCCTTTCTCTTGATATGGGTACCTTTTTATAAGCTTAAGGTTCATGGCAAAGCAAAAGGGAAAGAGTAGATTGAGAAAAAAGAGTGATTCCGTGGTCATTAATTGTCACATGTGCTTCATAAGTATTTTGCCTTCTGGATAAGCGAATGCGAAAGGAAAAACTGAAAAGTACTTGTCAAACTAGAACTTTTCTTACTGCATCTGGTACCTCCACTACGTAGACATTTATTTTACTATGATCGGTCGTGACAAGAATGTTTATGTTGCTAAAGCTTGGGGTTTGGTAGCTGTCAAGTTGATAGTGAAAGAATGCCTTGCACAATGACTGGTCTGTTATAATATTGTTACCCCAATGTGTATTTTCTGTTTCCCACTGGTAGAGTAGTTCAGGTAAGTAGGGTAGTTCTCACTTACGTAAGGCTAGTGAAATGCCCAGTAGTTGGATGGGCAAATATAGCAAGGGAGATTTATAAATGTTTCGTCTTATGTAGGTGTCAAAATTTTCTAGTAAAATGCATCTGCTAAAGGGGATTAGTCAGCTTCAAGGTGATAAATCTCTAAAGTAGAGCAGCAGACGAAATGATTGGATTCACTAGGCGTAACAAAAGCTCAAAATTTCTCTTAATGTGAGAGAAGGATATACTGTGACCAGTTGAAACATTTGAGAAGCTTAATTAGTGAGGGCTAATTTTTTGAAAATTGAGATGAAGTAACCTTGGCTAAGGGCTAAATGCTCTTACATTTCTGGTTACATTTCTGATTCATAATTACTGATTGTTTTCTTTTCTCTTAGTTTCGGATACCCACTTGTTTCATTATTTTAGTCTTTGCCTTCCATCTGTCCAAAATGCTTCTTTTCAGATAAGTTGAAATACCCTACCGACACTTTTGAGGAGTCAATGCAATGTAGCTTTGAATGAGAATCTGACATGCTGTTTTGTTGGGTCCAAATAGGGAAGAAATAGATATTTGAGAATTCATATAGCAGACTTAACTAGTTTGGGATTGAGGGTATTTCTTCGTATCATTTGCTGTTCTACCATTTCCATAGTTATAAAACTCTGGAGTATTGGACTTAAGCGAATGAAAAGATGATACTAGGAAATATCTTATTTAAGCGATAAAGTATATGGACAAAGTACTTCACCAGAAGCTGATATCTGATTATATATTTGAATGTTAAATCAGGTGATATACGTGGTTTGCCCTTTCGCTGAGCCTCTTGCGGTCCTACAGACGGTGATTGAATCTTCTATTGCTGCTGGATCAGTAATTCTTTCTTCAGACAAAGAGAGGCGATCTACACTGCAGAATCAAGTCGGAAGGGCCTTAAGTTACTCAGCAGCAGTGGATGAGTCACTCTCAAATGTTTCAACACTTTCAGGGTTTTGTATTCCTAAGTTGGTACTGCAGATTGTCACTGTTGATGCAATTTTTAGGATTACAAGTCCTGCTGTCAATGAGCTTGTCATCCTAAAGGAAATTGCTTTCACAGCTTATAACAAAGCCCGCAGGATATCTCGAGGGTCCTCCAGTGACATGGTTCAGTCATCGTCCATGTCTGGTAGATCTCATCTGGTCCTGATGCAAATGACTTCCCCAGTTCCAGTGATGTGGAAGGACTGTGTTGGTCCTCGAAGCCAGGAACTTCCCTTCAGAGAGAGGCTGAACTTGATGCTAGCCTAAGGTCTGGTAGTTGGACAACTGGCAAACATCAAGAGGGGGAGGTCTCGGATGTGATCCAAACAGAATGGAGGATTTTTCTTTTCAAGATGAAGTTCGTTATTTGTTTGAGCCCCTTTACATTCTAGCTGAACCAGGTTCATTGGATCGTGGACTTTCATTTCCTATGTCTTGTAATCCAATGGCTGAATCTTCAAAGCTTTTGTTAGATGATGGTACAAGTGGAAATTTTATGCAGAGTTTAGCTTCTTCAGGTGGCGGAGACACTGGAACAAACATTCAGTCTGAAACATCTGAACCAGATGGCTTTGGATCTGCACATCAAAAGTCACTTGCAAGCCTGCATTGTTGTTATGGATGGACTGAGGATTGGCGCTGGCTGGTGTGTATATGGACAGATTCCAGGGGAGAGTTGCTTGATAATTATATATATCCATTTGGAGGAATAAGTAGTAGGCAGGATATGAAAGGCCTGCAATCTTTGTTTGTGCAAATTCTGCGACAAGGATGCCAGATACTTCAGGTATGTCTTCCTGAGGCTGCCATTGCCAAGCCTAGGGATTTTGTCATTGCACGTATTGGAAGCTTCTTTGAGCTTGAATGCCAGGGTAAACATTCGCTATCAATATTTTGTGCTTATTGTTTACTTTTATTGAAAATGCAAAACAATGGTTTTGAATTTTGATGACATTGACTTGCTGGCTCCACCTTTAATTCCAACACATTTTCAGCTGATCTCATTGTTATTCTTGGTGTGGGATAAGGTTATATTACACTTTGAACGTCTTGAAAGAGTGCAGCTTTTGTTGGTTTTATTTTGAGGGACTAGAATGAAGTTTCTGCTTGGGTTACCATTCATCTGTAGTGTTGCTGAAGTTGCTAATCTTATTGATGCAATTTTCTGGACGCAGAATGGCAGAAAGCCCTGTATGCAGTTGGGGGATCTGAGGTGAAGAAATGGTCTCTGCAGCTAAGACGATCTGTGCCTGATGGAATGTCGGCAAGTAGTAATGGGACATCCTTGCAGCAACAGGAAATAGGTCTGATTCAGGAAAAAGCACTTCCTTCCTCCCCTAGTCCATTGTACAGTCCTCACTCAAAGGCTTCCTCTTTCGTGAAAGGTGGCTTGGGGCAACCATCCACAAGGAAGCAGTTAATTGGTGGACAGGGTATGGTGGACAACTCGAGGGGTTTACTTCAATGGGTGCAAAGCATTAGTTTTGTCTCTGTTTCAATTGATCATTCCTTACAGCTTATGTTGCCAGCAGATTTAATGAGTCCTGGTAGGTGTCGTCTTTTCCCTTCTTTTTGTTTTTTTGATTCCCTTTTTCTCTGATTGAGTTGACTCTACTTGCCTTTCTTCTGGCATCTCTTATACTATCTACCAATGAACTGTAAAGAAGATGTTATTTCTGAAAACTTAACCAATCAGAGATAAAGTGAACTAGGACACTTGTAAGCATAATGTTCTTTTTAGATAACACTCCAAGGGAATTGCTTCTCTAGTTGGAGGTGTGAAATTATTCTTTGAGAAACTCTAGGGAGGAATAGCCTCATGCTGAGGAATTGTAGTTGAGATATGAGTACCAAGGGAGTAAAGTGGGATTCAGTACGCGCTGGGCTTATGTGTTTCAGTTTTTTTTTTGTGTGTGTTGGGGGGGGGGGGGGGGGGGGTTGGTGTTTACCATATGGAAGAGAATATTCTTTGAGAAATATTTTCTCTGGATTTATCATCAGTTCACATTTTTATGCCTAGTTATTTCTGTTTCATACTTGTGTATGGTTGTATATGAACAAGTAAATTTTGCAGGGACGAGTCAAAGTAGTGGCATTCTGAGTCAGCCAGGTTATCTTGAAGGTTATACACCAGTGAAGTCCCTCGGTTCTACATCCACCTCCTATATTCTAATCCCATCACCCAGTATGCGGTTCCTACCTCCTGTCAGTCTTCAGCTTCACACTTGCCTAACTGCTGAATCACCACCACTCGCCCATCTTCTCCCAGCAAGGGCTGTGCTATCCCTCTTTCAACAGGTTTTGTGGTTTCAAAAGCAGTACCTACAATGAGGAGAGATGCGAGGAGCATCTCAAAAGAAGAATGGCCCTCAGTTCTATCTGTCAACCTCGTTGATTACTATGGTGGCAGCAACATCATCCAAGAAAAGTTTTTGAAGGGTGTTGGTAAGGTTGGGGGAAGGGGTACAGGCTCGGAAACAAGGAACGTTGAAATAGCAACTCACTTGATTCTTGAGAACATAGCTGCAGAACTCCATGCTTTATCATGGATGAGTGTAAGTCCGGCATACTTGGAGAGAAGATCTGCTTTGCCTTTTCATTGTGACACGGTATTAAGGCTCCGAAGGCTGCTCCATTTTGCTGATAAGGAAGTTTCTCGGCAACCTGAGAAATCACAAGTTTAGGGTATGTAAAAATTGCGGTATGCGCACAGAACTTGTTGAAGCCCCGTCATCATGTACGCAGCTTATATGTTTATTTCACTGTAGAAATGACTGTAAACGAAGTGCATATAGTTACTTAGCTTACTTGTTAGAAGACATTCTTTTGGAAGAGTGTAACCTTAGGAAAAGTTAGTGGTTGTAGGATAGTAGATTGTTAATTTTTGTACATAATGTTGTGTGTATACTTTCACAGCGATCCGAAGAGAGTTGAGTACACAATTCTTTTGCCTTAAAAATTCTTTTCAAGGTCGAGTTCTCATTATCTTTACAACGTTGTAAGGCACTTTATGTCGAGATACTTTCTAACTTGACTGCAATCTTGTGAGTGTAGTTTATTGATTTTTCCCTGCTTGATAGCGCTTTTCTGAATGAGAAATCGGATCTTAAACCAAGTATTGGTGCTTCATTCAAAATTCAGATGTTGTATTTGAATTTTTATGAAGGAATTGTTATGAGGGAATTACTTACATTATGAAGGAATTGTTATGAGGGAATTACTTACATTAAGGATATTTTTGTTTTTTATTACTTTATTCTATGTATTGCTAATATGTATTTCTATTTCACATTCTATGTTGTATAAACTAATATATAGATTCGCTCATAAGTTAAAGAGGGTATCATTTAATACCGTCAACCATATGCTACATAGGATTATGCGTGATATTATCTTATGCAGGAGTTTATGTTGATATTATATTTCCATCTTATGGAGGAGTTTATGTTGATATTATTTTTTCAACCATCAATGGATCTTTAAAAACCGACTAAATCAACCGAATCATACCAAACCAATTATTAGATTTATTTTAATAAAAAAGTCATAGGCTTTTATATAAACTTACAACCGTACCGAATAATAGGGTAAGTTTCTAATTTTACAAAAATAAACTGAAAAAATACCGTATCGTACGGAATAAATTTATATGAAATATATATTTTATATACTAAGTTTAAAACTAAGCATTAAGTTTTTTTCTTGGGTCTTAGGATTATGAAAATGGCTACAAGTGACCAAATAATTAATATCCGAAATCCCAACTTCTAAACTTATTCTACTACTCATATCAAAACTATTTTAGTTCTAACATGTTGAGTTGCAAGCCACTAAGTATTCCAACGATCTTCAGTAGCAAGCCACAAGGTATTGGATATCTTTCCTCTCGTATAATTTCAATTTCTCTTGTTGAATACTAATCTTTTAATAAGCTCTATTCTTGAGTCCCAAATAGATTAGTATCTTTTCACTCGTATGATTTATATTTCTCGTCTTTGCTTAATTTGTTTTACGCTTTCCGAGGGTCTATCAAAAACCGTCTCTCTGCCCTTCCAGGGTAGGGGTAAGGCTGCGTACATCTTACCCTTCCAAATCCCACTTGTGGAAAATTACTAGGCTTGTTGTTGTTATTGTTGTTGTTGTTGTTGTTGTTGTACTATAATAGTAAGATGAATCTCTATTCTGGACATCTTTCATGTTCTTTTGATCATCACTTTTAAAATAGTCGAAATGTCTAGAGAATTTTGCCAAAGTCCTAGGCAAGTACACATTATCGCATTATAACTTCGACTAGCGACTCTTACATGATATTTTTTTAAAAATATCGAAAAATTAACAAAACGTACCGATACCGAAAAGAAACCGAGAAGATTGAGACAGCTTCGAAAAGTATAAGTTAGGTTATACAAAATGGAATAACTGAAAATTTGTTATGATACAAATTTATAGAATAACCGGCTGAACCGAACCATTGACAGCGCTAATTCCAACCAAACGACCCCGATTGTAATGCTGGAAATGAAATATATGTTTTGTCTACTTTTAAGAAAATGTTTTAGTACATGAGGGTTATTTGAGGTATTTTAGTTATTTTAATTCGTATATTACTAATTCTCACATTTATTTTCCCACATTTTATCCCACAAAATTATAATAACTAAGGCATATAGCCTTTTTGTCCAAATGAAGTGACACCTTTATTTTTTTAATCCGTCCGAAAAAGAATATAACCTTCAATATTTAGTAACCAATTACCTTTAAAATATGATGATTTATAGCTAAGAGAAATTTTTATGACGATTTGTGTGACGATTTATGAAAAAATGATGATTTATAGCTAGAGAATTGTTATTGTTTGTTTTAGACCAAGAATTTTAAAAGTATTTTTTCCAGGCGCAAAAAAGACAGCCAGATAGTGTATTGTACCCTGAATTCTATGCAAGTATCAAACAGGTAGACCAAATACTACACTACGAATCATGGATTTCATGCAAGTGTTATAATACGAGCTCACTCATAAGCTAGATATATTTTTCATTAGCCAATTGATCTTATAATCTCCAATATCCCTAGGCTTGGAGATGCTGAAACAGTTTGTAGCTCCAGTAAAGCTCAAACATTTTTTTAATTTCTGCAAGTCAGCTATTAAGCTTCAAACTGAACTTCCTTTTCAACTAAAGAATTATTCTTTACTTCCCAGAGTAGATTACACATGTAACCAAGATGTCGTTAGGTCAAATAGGATTATTTCCAAGCTAAGCAAAGAGGGACAGATTGATGAAGCAAAGAAGCTGTTTGATAAAATGCCTGAACCAGATGTGGTATCATGGACAGCGATGATTTCGGGTTATATAAGATGTGGGAAGATTGATCAAGCGAGGGAGTTGTTTGATAGGACTGATGCAAAGAGAGATGTTGTTACTTGGACAGCTATGCTGGCTGCGTATGCGAGGACGAATAGAATTCTTGAGGCTGAGTTGCTTTTCAACGAAATGCCCGAGAAGAATATTGTTTCTTGGAATAGTATGATTGATGGGTATGCGAGAAATGGTGGGCTTGATAAGGGATTAGAGTTGTTTTGGAAAATGGAGGAGAGGAATGTGGTTTCTTGGAACATGGTTATAGCAGGATTGGCTCGGCATGGGCAAATGCATGAGGCAAAATTGCTTTTTGATCAGATGCCTGAGAAGAATGTGGTGTCTTGGACTACAATGATATCAGGGTTGTCGAGAAATGGGAAAGTCGACGAGGCTAGAGTACTTTTTGATTGGATGCCTGAGCGGAATGTGGTTTCTTGGAATGCAATGATTACTGGATATATGCAGAACTCGAGACTTAATGAAGCGTTTGAATTGTTTGAGATGATGCCAGAAAAGACCGTGTCTTCGTGGAATACAATTATCATGGGCTTCATTCTAAACGGGGAACTAACTGGAGCTAGAATATTGTTTGATAAAATGAGGCAAAGAGATGTGGTTTCTTGGACAACGATGATTAACGGGTATGTGCTAGAGGGGAAAAGTGAAGAAGCGCTAAGAAATTTCTGTGACATGCAAATGGATGGTGAAGTGAAACCAAATGAAGGGACTTTTGTGAGTGTTTTGGGTGCTTGCAGTGACTTAGCCGGTCTTAGTGAAGGAATGCAAATTCACCAAGTAATTAGCAAAACTATTTATCAGGAGAACGAAATGGTCATATCAGCACTTATAAACATGTATTCGAAATGTGGAGATGTAGCAACTGCAAGAAAAATATTTGATGATGACTTGAGAGGCCAGAGAGATCTTATATCTTGGAACGTCATGATTGCAGCTTATTCTCACCATGGATGTGGAAGAGAGGCAATCAATTTGTTCAATGAAATGCTGCAAATGGGATTCAAACCAAATGATGTGACCTACGTCGGATTGCTTGCTGCCTGCAGCCACTCAGGTTTGGTGGAGGAAGGGTTAAAATACTTTGATGAGCTCTCTAGAGACGATTCCATGAAGTTGAGAGAAGACCATTATACATGCCTTGTAGATCTCTGCGGTCGAGCAGGACGACTTAAAGAGGCCTTGGAAGTTATTGAACGGCTTCCAAGTACAGAATCAGCATTCGTTTGGGGAGCACTTCTTGCGGGGTGTAATGTTCATGGAGATTCAGAAACAGGAAAATTGGCCGCAATGAAACTGTTAGGGATTGACACAAAAAGTTCTGGAACCTATTTGTCGTTATTGAAATTGTCTGCTTCGAATGGAAAGTGGAAAGAAGCTGCAAAGCTGAGGACACAAATGAAGGACATAGGATTGAAGAAGCAACCAGGTTGTAGCTGGATAGAAGTTGGGAACAGAGTTCATGTATTTTTAGTTGGTGATGAATCTCATTATGAAACTGAGGTTATTCACTCATTACTTAGAAACCTTCATATGAAAATGAAAAAGACTGGTTGTGCACCAACAGATGATTTTGCAATGGAAGAAGGTTGTCTTATTATCTAAGTTTTTGTTTCCTCCTCTTTTCTTGTTCAAGTTATGAATGTCACTACTAGATTTTTAGTTCAAAGATCTACTGAAGCAAAGTACAACATGGAGCTTTTTCACCGAAATAAATATAGAAAAGAAGATTGTTTTCTACTTTAGTAACGTTTAATTTTATTGCAAACAAGTGTTATTAGACAACTAGTTATCATGTACTATTAATCAAAGAAATTCAGAAAAGGAGAGAGGAACGTGTATAACATGCTAGAAAGAGAGACCTTAGTGATGAACTGTCACTACTATGAAGATAAACAACATACAGACAGGAAAGGAATAGCCGGAATAGAATGAAGGAATGATTCAATCTTCCATCATTTCAGAGCCGACGCCTCCTTTTCTGCCTTTCTATCTATACTTCCCATTCCAGCAAATTAAGGAACAAGCAATGGTTTACGCGCGAAAAAGTCTTTTCTTTTAGATGTGATTACTTAATGACATTCAGATTTTACCACTTGTTGGCAATATAAGACTATATTTCCTCTTGAGACGACAAAGAATGATAATGAAGATACCTTTGCTTGCTTAAGATTTTGTCTGTATATTGCAACTGATTTTAGCAACTTTGCTCTTCATATTTATAAGTCAAACTGTCGAAACTTTCTGTTGTCTAATTAGCCAGCCCTCATGCATGTAAATTAAAGTAGAATATATATTGCGTCGGCAAAGATTTCGAACAGGGTCGGATGTAGCCTTTAGGCTACATGTTTAATTAAACTCATAATTTCTATAGTATAATGAATTCAATGCTGAGAATCTTGAAAATTGAACCCATTAAATTTAAATTCTGGATCGACCCTGACGAAGAAGAAATGACAATGAGAGTACACTAGGGCGCTGCTAACTGAATTTTTTTTGGGTTGCTCTTATCCACTTGAATGTGGATTGTTTTCCATATATATAATAGATTAAATCAATGAAAGAAAAAGATCTATGTATCACACGATAGGTTGCAGTGTCTTTGATAGGGCCAAAAAAGAAGAAGCAATATATCCGTATTCAGTGTTGAGAAAAAGAATACATACTATAGTATATCATATTGTTTATATAAATAAAAAGAGGAATAATTCGAACTGAAACTCAAAATAAGTCAAACCGATCAGTTTATCCCTATTTGGAACGTATAAATAGCAAATCTCTGCGTCGTCTGTTATTATATAGCACTAGTAGCGTACCCAAAATTTTGTGCAAGCGGGTTCAGGCGGAAGGTAAATTCATCGACATTATTTGACAGTAAAAGCAACAAAGGCATAACAATAGAGTCTTTCCCTCTGCTCTTTATTTTGCTTCATGACCTTTTTGTTCTGTTGAGCTCTTAAAAAATGAAAATAATAAAAGTGAACAACATATCTATTTACTTTTTCAAATTTGACAATTTATAGAGCTTTTTTTTCTGAATTATACGTTACAAAATCAATTCAATCTATACCAAAACAACCAACTCTATTTATTGATTAAATCTAACAGATTAACGAGCGCTGAACTATTCATTATAATAAATAATTTATGAAAAAATAATAACAATAGAATAAAAATATAAACTGAAATAGAGTTATAATTTTAATAGCATCAAATTCGAAACTATGAAAATTAGCTAAATTAAACAATAATTAAGAAAAAAAAATAGTGCGGGGCTAAACGTCTAAATTCGAAGTCCAGACCTCACCTACTAACTAAACCCGCTCGAACTAACTCGACCAACTATTGTTTCTGCCAAGCAGGTTCAACTTAATGTACTTATCCGATATTGTATTGTTTAAGAAAATATTTTTCACATATAAATAATTAATTTTTTTTAAAACGGGTTCAACTGAATCCGCTTAAATCAATGTGGGTCCGCCCCTGTATAGCACCAGATAAGTACCGTCTAAATTGAAGTTTCAACTTGCATTAAAATATTTAATCTATCATTATCTGCATGATACATAATTATTTGTACAGGCTTGGACTTTAGCACTCATGCTTTTGTCCCTCGTTTCGAGGACCCAAAGTTCACTTATTATTAGAGAAATTTTTGTAAAGCACTATCTTTTAGTAGTAATTAGCCATCTATAGATACCATTTACTATATTACGAGTTATAGATACCTTTTCTGTGGCTATATGATGTATTTGATGTATTTAAGCTATTGTATTCATAAATACAGTAGCAAAAATATGCGTGAATCAGGGAAGTCCAGCTAATCAGTTATTGTATTCTAGTGTATTCGACTGTATTCATGGCGTGAAACATGGGATTACAGCTGGACAAATTACTGTGTTCGACTGTATTCACGACGTGAAACAGGGGATTACACTGTTTTAAAACGAAAAGTGTATTAATTAACATAATAGACTACTAATATAACTCAACAAACTCAATTAATAACACACAAAATTTGTATTTCCGGTTATAAAAATTTTCTCAACTGGAAAATCCCCCCAAAACATAGCAATCTTCAGAGAAATAATATAATACATCTGAATATATAAATTATATTAATTGAAAAAACATATGAATACATAGAATACAACGGGATACATTGACATAAAAGACAGTGAATACAATGAAATACACGGAATACAGCGAGATACATTGAATTACAATGAAAAAAAAGATAATGAATACAATGAAATACATGAAGCCACACCGGCGAATCTGTGGCGGCCTAAGAGGAGAATTGGTTCGAAAGCTTTGTAACGGAGGATTTCAGGCTGGACTACTCGATCGATCGGAACACCGTCGATTTTGATGAGGCCTTTCCACTCCTAGGGCTTGATTTCCATGGCCGTTGCTTTGATTTCGATGGCACTGACCAATCTGTCTGGAAACACCTTGTACCTTACCTCGTCGGTGAATATCGAGTTATACTTTACGACAACATGGGTTCTGGACCGACCAATCCTGATTACTTCGATTTTGATCGATACTCTTCCCTTGAAGGTTATGCCTACGATTTACTTGCCATTTTGGAGGAGCTTCAAATCACTTGTTGTATGTACTTAGGACATTCCTTATCTGCCATGACCGGTGTTGTTGCTTCCATATTTCGTTCTCACCTCTTCTCCAAACTCATCCTTGTTTCAATGGGGTTTGAATGGCAGAATTGATCCGCAGAAATTCTGGAGGGTATTAAGATAAAGGGTTATGTTTTACAATGGGATGTATCAAAGTAGAGAGAGAAAGAAAATAGTGTAACTGATTAGCGTATTTAGTGGCTTAGGGCTAGGAGGTAACCAAAATTAAATATTTTGCTATAAACCTTAAATGGTATCTATAGAATATAATTTTTTTAAATGGTACTTATTTAACATAAATAAGGTGTTAACCTTTGCTATAGGAGGTAAAAATTCCTTTAGTAGTAATAGCCATCTATAGATACCATTTGCTATATTACGGGTTATAGATACCTTTTATGTGGCTATATGATGTATTTGATGTATTTAAACTATTGTATTCATGAATACAGTAGCAAAAATATGCGTGAATCAGGGAAGTCCAGCTAATCAGTTGTTGTATCCGAGTGTATTCGACCGTATTCATGGCGTTAAACATGGGATTACAGCTGGACAAATTACTGTATTCGACTGTATTCACGGCGTGAAACAGGAGATTACATTGTTTTAAAACGGAAAGTGTATCAATTAACATAATAGACTACTAATATAACTCAACAAACTCAATTATAACACACAAAATTTGTATTTCCGGTTATAAAAAATTTTCTCAACTGGAAAAACCCCCAAAAACATAGCAATCTTCAGAGAAATTATATAATACATCTGAAAACATAGATTATATTAATTGAAAAAACATATGAATACATAGAATACAACGGGATACATTGAAATACAATGAAAAAAAGACAGTGAATACAATGAAATACACGGAATACAGCAAGATACATTGAATTACAATGAAAAAAAAGACAATGAATACAATGAAATACATGAAGCCACTCCGGCGAATCTGTGGCGGCCTAAGAGGAGAATTGGTTCGAAAGCTTTGTAACGGAGGATTTCAGGCTGGACTACTTGATCGGAACGCCGTCGATTTTGATGAGGCCTTTCCACTCCTAGGGCTTGATTTCCATGGCCGTTGCTTTGATTTCGATGGCACTGACCAATCTGTCTGGAAACACCTTGTACCTTACCTCGTCGGTGAATATCGAGTTGTACTTTCGACAACATGGGTTCTGGACCGACCAATCCTGATTACTTCGATTTTGATCGACACTCTTCCCTTGAAGGTTATGCCTACGATTTACTTGCCATTTTGGAGGAGCTTCAAATCACTTGTTGTATGTACTTAGGACATTCCTTATCTGCCATGACCAGTGTTGTTGCTTCTATATTTCGTCCTCACCTCTTCTCCAAACTCATCCTTGTTTCAATGGGGTTTGAATGGCAGAACTGATTCGCAGAAATTCTGGAGGGTATTAAGATAAAGGGTTATGTTTTACAATAGGATGTATCAAAGTAGAGAGAGAAAGAAAATAGTGTAACTGATTAGCGTATTTAGTGGCTTAGGGCTAGGAGGTAACCAAAATTAAATATTTTGCTATAAACCTTAAATGGTATCTATACAATATATTTTTTTTAAATGGTATTTATCTAACATAAATAAGGTGTTAATCTTTGCTATAGGAGGTAAAAATTCCTTATTA
>NC_031990.1:121698-129198 GCF_001879085.1 Nicotiana attenuata | reverse complement strand
ACAATCCACAACCAGAAAACAAAAATATTCAAAACATGAGCAAAAAGAAAGAAAAATCCCTAATCCGGGTCACTGAAGGTACTAGACAGGTTCAGGAGATAAAGGCTAAAATTCCTAAGGCTTGGGGGAGCTAGAGGGTTGGTTTTAGGCTTGGAGAACATTCAGCATATTGTGAAGAATTCCATCATTTCATTTTTGGCCAATCTCCCATCCATCTGAAGGACCATGTCCTTCCAGCCCTGAACAGCCAACGTGTCAACCAAACGAACCATCCCTGGTTCCATCAAATCTTTCAGCAATCTTCCCTTCAAATTTTTTCTTTTGCCAAACATGGCAAGCTTGTCTTGTTCACCATCAGACTCATCTTCTTCTTCTTCACCACTCCATTCCTTATCTTCAGAAATTTGAACTTGTTTACTTTTCACTGCAGACCTTGTCCTCTTGGCTAATGAAGGTTCAACAGCCTCAGATACAGAGGGAGACTTCTTGAAGAAGTCTTGGGCTTTTTGGGCTTGGGGGTCTAAACCTCCATTGGTGTAATTTTCTCCTGATGGACCTGTTCCATCTCCTCAACTTCAACAGTTTCTGAGGACTCTGCAACCTTCCCTTTTCCTTTATCCATCCTTTTCTTCTTACTTTCAGCTATCACCTTGCTTCTTGTGGCTCTTCCTTTTGGCAAAAGAGTTTCAGTAGGTGTTGGGGAGGAAGCCTTTCTTTTCTTGGAAGGTTTAGGAGCACTGGGGGCTTTTGGTGTGGATGTTCTCCTTTTCTTTGGATCGTAACTGGCACCTACCTTTTTCAAAAGGTCTGCTAGGGTCTCTTCAACTGATGAACCAGGTTCATCTCCCTGTGAACTTAGATTAACTAACCCTTCAGCAGCTTCACCAGAACCACTTCCCCTAACTTCTTGCCACTTTCTTCAACATTTTCTTGTACCACCCCACAAATAGCAGGTACAAACGAATCAACAGTGGGTGAATGATCAACCACTCCTTTCCCTTTTTCCCTCTCTTCACCACAGTCACCCTCTCTCTCTTTTTCTTTTTCAGATTTCTTTTTACCCCCACTCCTTCATACCTCAGGTAATTCCACATCCCTGATAGGCCCAACCAGAACAAACCTAGTTTCTAAATTCTCAGTCAAAGAAGAACTTACCTTAGAATGGGATTCTTGAGCCTTCTCAAAGTCAGATGACCCATGTCCTTCCCCCTCACTAGCAGACTTGTACAACTCAAAATTAGAGTTAGACTTAGAGTCTTGGACCTGGCTTGCCTTTAATTCCTCATTCAATTTCTTTGAAAGAGCCCTAGAAGCTACTGTTTTTCGAGCACGCATTTTTACCTTTCTCAGCCTGGGTTTGGGAGTTGTGCTAGGTGGAGGAGGGGTAGTAGAATTAGAGGGAGTGGGCTGTGGAGGAGTTCCAGGGTTGTCTTGTGGGTTTGTCATTATCGCTGATTTCTTGAGAGAATTGGTGAGTTAGAACTTTGGAGAGGAAAGCAATTGAAAGTGAAGAGGGGTTTTTGACGGTTTAGTATTATGAAGATGGCAGGAGGTAATGATGCGTATTTAAAGAGAAATACACATTTAATGTATAACGGCAGCTTAGCAGTGGTCAATTAGAGGTCTAATCAACCTGAAATTTCATGTTTTAATGAACGGTTAAGCTTCCCTCGGTTTTAGGCAAATTTTGTGGTTTAGAATTCTAATGTGGAAGGAACTGGTTCAAAACAAACGGATTGAATTTTCTAAGGAGTTTGAACAATTGTAGGACTTCTGCTCATGATTTAAATATCTATATTTCTAATTGTGTAGAGTATAGAAAACATACCTTAGCATTCAGATGAACCAATACTGATGAACCAGATTCTTCATTTAGAATTCTCTTGACCATGCCTCAATTTACCATAAATAGAGAAAATTTTGTAAGAGATCAGTGAGTCATATTAACACATGTCACAGGAGTATACTAATTACAGTATGAAGCTGAGTAAGAATTAATCTAGATATTTACACAAGTTCAGATTTCCTAGCCAATTTTTTTTTCATTTTTCAATCAATTTTTTTTTCATTGTGCATTCTGAGCTGGTCCTATTAGGTGATTTTAGTCATCCCTAATTCTAACCTGTTCCTTTCAAAGTTTTCTCTACTCAGTGCTTTAGTAAAGATATCAGCAATTTGTTTATCAGTAGCACAAAACTCTATGGTAATCAATCCTTTCTCATAGTTATCTCTTAAGAAGTGGTGTCTAACATCTATGTTCTTAGTCCTCTTATGATGAACAGGGTTCTTTGTCATACTTATAGCACTAGTGTTATCACAGAAGATAGGAATGCAACCAACTTCAATGCCAAAATCTATCAGTTGATGTTTTATCCATAGCAGTTGAGCACAACAAGAGGCAGCAGCAACATATTCAGCCTCAGCACTGGATAAGGCCACTGAATTCTGCTTTTTAGTGGCCCATGATACAAGACATGAACCAAGAAAATGAGCCATACCTGAGGTGCTCTTCCTATCCACAAGGAAGCCTGCATAGTCAGCATCAACATACCCTACTAGATTGAAATTACTACCTTTAGGGTACCAAAGACAGATCAATAGTGCCTTTCAAATATCTCAGTATCCTTTTGATAGCAGTCAAGTGAGATTCCTTTGGATTAGCCTGAAAACGCGCACAAAGCCCCTTTTTTATGCTGAAAACTATGTCAGGTGTGCTGGCATTAAGATACAAAAGTGAACCAATCATACCCCTATACAACTTCTCATCAACAGATGAACCAGGTTCATCTATGTCTAATTTAGTGGCAGTTGCAATGGGGGTGTCTATTCCTTTGATTCATCCATTTTAAACTTTTTGATCAACTCATTTGCATATTTCTGCTGATGGATCATGGTTCCATTTGGGTTTTGTTTGATCTGTAAGCCTAAGAAAAAGTTAAGCTCACCCATCATACTCATTTCAAACTCACTCCCTATTAATTTGGCAAAATCTTTACTTAGTTTGTCAGTGGTTGCTCCAAAAATTATGTCATCAACATATATTTGTACCACAAGAAGATCCTTACCTTTTTCCCTCAGGAATAGAGTACTGTCAATTTTACCTCTTTTGTAGCCATGTTCAAGCAGGAATTTGGACAATCGTTCATACCATGCTCTAGGAGCCTGCTTGAGTCCATAGAGAGCCTTGTCTAATTTGTACACATTTTCAGGACATTTCTTGCTCTCAAACCCTGGAGGTTGTTTAACAAAAACTTCTTCTTTTAGATAGCCATTCAGGAAGGCACTTTTGACATCCATCTGATGAAGAGTGAATNATAAGTAGGCTAATCACAGGAATCGAGTAAGCAGGCTAACACATAGAAATGAAGTAAAGAAAGCATGCTAACACTCATAGAAGCAATGTAAGGAAAATCATGCTAACATTCATAGAAACAAAGTAAAGAAAATCTTTAAAAAAATAGGCTTTTAACAGAGTGAAGTTAGAAGCTGTAAGAGCACAAAATCGGTCAAAACAAACAAGAAAAAAGGTTTAATCATAAAGAAATCAGTTAGAACATGCGTAAAAGAACTCCGAGGAACCCTAGTTTTCAGAGAGAGTAAAACGGTTCAAAGTAAAGGATCTTTCAGAAGAAACTCGAGAACGAGCAAATCGTAGAAGGAAACAGGCCAGAAGCATAAAAGAAAAAATAGCACAGCTCTTGAAAGATTCGGATGAGAGTTAGGGTTTCACAAAGGAAACCCAAATAAAATCGAAAGAACCTGTTGAAACTTCACAAAACGCAACACATATGGTGTGATTTTGCTTAAAATCACACCAGAGAAGCCTCGAACACGAAAGCAGAAACCCTAGGTCCAAATCGGCATGGCCAAGGACCCTTAAAGGTCTTAGAGATGATGAGCAAGGCGATAAGAGACCCATTGGAGGCTTAGGAGTTGAGGGTTGGCACCGGAGAAGGCCGGAGAATGAGGCGGCGGTTGAAGATGATTATGGTTAGGACGAGAGAGAAGAGAGGAGATGAGAGAGTTTTAGGGCGGCTGTCTCTGAATTATGAGACAAGGGTCAGGGGTCGGGTGAAATTAAAAAGGAAAGGGTGCATTTGGATCGTTGATCTGGGAGATCAACGGTCCGGATTTAATCGGGTAAATGGGTTCCGAGTTTGGGTAGGCGCTATAGGGTATGGGTCAGGTGATTTGGGTGTGAAATTGGGCTGGAAAGGGGTCCAATTTTGGCTATAATTGAAAGCCAAATTTGGCTGCTATTTAAATATCCAATTTTCTCCTATTTAATTTATAAAAAATAATAGGTAATTTTTGGAAAATAAATTAAGGTGCCAAAAATGATTTAAAATATGTAATTAACAATTTTAAAATGCAGGGTCCAATTTTATACATATAAAATATAATTATATCTTAAAATGGGCTAACATTGCAATTATATGCAATTTAACTTTAAAAATACTAAATGTAATTGTAACAATATATAAAAATTACCTTAACCATATTTTGGCATAAATATAAAAATCCAACAGATGAATTATCAAAACAACAATTTTGGAAATAATTATTGAGGATTTTATGGATAAAAAGGGAGAAAATAAATTAATTTAAACCTTTAAAATTATGGGAAAAATAATAAAAATCTTGGGCATGCTTATATATATATATATATATATATGCTATTTTGAAGGTATTTTTGCATATTTAAAAATATAGGGAAAAATTGAGTATCAACACATCTCATTATCTCTCTGTTTCACTTTGAAAAGGTTTAACTTCCTGGTCTCGACCTTGATGGCCCCGGCATGTGCTTTCATGAAGGAGTCTACAAGCATAGCAAACAAGTCAATAGAATTTGGGGGTAAGTTGCGATACCGTATCATAGCTCCCTTTGACAAAGTTTTTCCGAACTTTTTCAGCAGGACGGACTCGATCTCATCATCCTCCAAGTCGTTCCCTTTGATGGCGTACGTGTAGGAGGTCACATGATCATTTGGGTCAGTTGTTCCGTTGTACTTAGGAATCTCGGGCATGCAGAACTTCTTTGGGATTGGCTTCGGAGCTGCGCTCGGAGGAAAAGGTTTTTGATCAAACCTCTTGGAATCTAGGCCCTTCAATATCGGTAGTGCTCCTGGGATTTGGTCGACCCTGGAATTGTAGGTTTCTATCTTTTTGTCATTGGCTTCGATTTTCTTTTCTCCTGATTCTACTCATTTTGTCATCTCCTCGAGCATCTTTATGATCTCGGGGTTAGTCCCGGGTTCAGATTCACTCGGCCTCTCTGTGACCTGTTCATTTCTGCGAGTTATTTCCTGAGACGGCTCGGGCTCAACTCTGTTGGGGGCGCGGCTTTGGTTCTGTAGCTGGGCTATCGCTGCCTGTTGAGCCTGTAGCATTTCGAATATCACTCGCAAGTTGAGCCCATCTCCTTCACCGTCATGTGTATTTTGGGCTATCGGTCGGACTCCCCCGCGGACGTTGTTCTCAGGATCGGTAGGCAAATTCGCATTGACGGCCACATGTGAGTTAGCATTGATCGGGTCCGCGGACGGAACTCCGTTGGGATCGATAGGGGACACCTCGTTACTGGGTACCATATTGTTGTTCTCTCCATGGTGAACGGACTCAGAATCCACGTTTAGAAGAGCATATTGGGAGTTTGACATTTTAAACTTTGACCTGAAATTAAAGACACTTTAAAGAACAAGCGTAAAATAGGG
This sequence comes from Nicotiana attenuata, assembly GCF_001879085.1. Lineage (NCBI taxonomy): Eukaryota > Viridiplantae > Streptophyta > Magnoliopsida > Solanales > Solanaceae > Nicotiana > Nicotiana attenuata. Next base: position 123,481 of record NC_031990.1, on the reverse strand, counting down.
TGTGTTATGGAAGTTTGTATCAAATTGCCACTATTATCTTTAGCCCCACGGTGGGCGCCAAACTGTTTACCCTAAAAAATAGATAACAATTAAATTTGTAAGTGGTTTTAAGGATTGATGTTTTATACTTCAATACCACATAAGAGGGGGGGGGGGGTGATTTGTGTGGTACCCAATTTTCGCTTAACTAAACTATAGAAGGACCTAGTTCTTCATGTGTTCCAACTACTACTGTTTGCGGAATAAGAAGTAAAGAAAATAAAGAACACAGAGCTTTTTACGTGGAAAACAGCTAGCTCAAAAGGTGAAAAAACCACGACTTACTACTTAGTAGGATTTTCCCAAACTTCCACTAAAATCACTAAGCCAAAACAGCATTTACAAAACTCTTTGTAAACCTAAGGATTAACTCTAATCCCGTTGTGGCACACAGCCTCAACTGTTGCGACAACTTCAAGTTAACTCTAACTTGAACACTCTAGGTACCTAATACAATTGCTTCTATAAAAGCTGAAAGGTACAATTTAAAATCACCTACTACAATTGAACTAGAATAAAAGATAGACACTTGGAACTGGTTCTTCTATCTTGTTCAAGTAGCTTCAGGATTGCACGCTTGAATCACACATAAATTGCTTGCAAAATCGCCTTGCTCTTTTGCTCTCAATTTAAGTTTAACTTCTGCTTATGTGCATTCCCTGTAAAAGAGAACAACACTGATATTTAATGGGTTAGTAATTAGAGATTAACTAGGATACAAATTCTACTCTTCTGTCGTAGAAGAGTTCTAGTTGATCTCATACTCTAACACCATCCTCTTTTTAAACTGTGTTCTCTTCATGTAAGGAGTCTTTCTCTCCTTATCCAGTATGCAACCTTTTCGATCCGATTAGGAGACATTACTTCTAATAAGTTAGATTTATCTCCTTCACGTGCATCTCACATGTTTGGGTCGATCATGACTGTGTTTCACAAGATAGACCTGGTCCATGTCTGAGTTCTTTTGTCAGTCTTCAAAACTTTACCTGTTCTTGGGCCAACAAATTTCCCCTTTTTGATGATGACAAACTCTGTGCTTTTTACTTACTTGGATCCTGTAAGAACTCAGCTTAACCACCAATACAAAGTTTTAGAAAATTCCTTATCATCAAGGACCAGGTTAATTAGGTTATAAATATCACTTATTCAGAATATGTAAAGCACAATCTCTTCCCCCTTTTGGCATCATCGAAAAGTTGCATACAAAGTGTGAGTCCTAGATTTTAATAAGTACTCATGGCCACTGGGGCAACTGCAAGTGCAATCATGGATTAATCATCAGTAATCAAGCAAACATATTTAAACTACCAAGGAAAGATTAACATTCATCAAGAGCAAAGACAGTAGATATCATTGATAGAAGATATGTTGCTACCACAATCCACAACCAGAAAACAAAAATATTCAAAACATGAGCAAAAAGAAAGAAAAATCCCTAATCCGGGTCACTGAAGGTACTAGACAGGTTCAGGAGATAAAGGCTAAAATTCCTAAGGCTTGGGGGAGCTAGAGGGTTGGTTTTGGGCTTGGAGAAGATTCAGCATATTGTGAAGAATTCCATCATTCTTCTCCTTTTCCTTAGCAAGCTCAGTCCTGAGAGCATCCCTCTCAGATTCCACCTCTGCCACACGAGCCTTTAGCCTAGCTATCTCAGCATCCTTGGCTTCACTTTCCTGAATAAGAGCCCTGACTTTACTGTTGATAGGAGTCTTCTTGGATGAACCAGGTTCATTTGAGATGGCAT
>NC_031990.1:120847-121598 GCF_001879085.1 Nicotiana attenuata | reverse complement strand
GCAGTCGCTCATCTTACTGCGGCGCCTGTGTCGCGCTCAATACCGAGGGCGGCATCAGTTGAATCTTCAGCAGTTCCCTCTCCAGCACGGTCCACGCTTCGGGACGAGGGGCCATCGGGGGTTGTGTGCCCTAGGGCGGAGTCATCATCAGATGGGGAGGAGGAGAGGCTGTTGATAAGGCGCAGGGTCGCATTCACGCCGGCTCCTCCTGTGGTAATTAATTTGGACTCCCCCCCGGCGGACGCGGAGAGGAGTGCGGCTGCGGCGCCTGTCCTTGAGGGCGGACAAACAATGGGGGTTGCCCTGGTTGGCTCAGGTCGTGATGATACCGTCGCTTCGGCGACTCAGTTGGTAGTTCCAGTCGCTGAGACGGGAGGTAGTTCCTCAGCGGCTGCTAATGTGAGTGAGGCAAGCGCTTCTTCGGCGGCTGCGGCGGGAGGTTCCACTTCGCCGGCGGCTGAAGGGGGAAGAGATGCTGTAGGGGGTGAGGATGAGTCTGAATCCGACTTGGATCCTGACGACGTCCGTATGTTCCAGGAAGGCTCCACCAATTCAGCAGTGCGCGCAGGGGGGCGATCTCGCTTCATCGAGGTTCCCACGGAATTGAACTTATTGCTCCAAGGGGAAAGCTTGGTGCCGCAGTTCGAGCTGCTATGCTCGGAGGCCGAGAATGCGTCGTTGAGGGGCGTTATGGATGTCGGACTGATGAATGAAGTAGCCGTGATGGGCTTGAGGGTATGTACTATTACGT
>NC_031990.1:115020-116879 GCF_001879085.1 Nicotiana attenuata | reverse complement strand
CCGGTGGATGAAGCCCCGTTAATCGGGGGAGATTGGGATGGCCCGATTACGGGAACAGGGGGTCATTCCCACCCATGCAGACATCATTCTTGCTAGAAGCGAGGAGAGGGTCCACACCGACCGCAGGGGATACTACGTTTTTTACGCCTATCCTTTCAGGTTGGGGTTCAAGATCCCGCTCCCAATGCTGGTAGTGGATTTCTGCCGTTATTACGGGGTGTGCCCGGGTCAGCTCACTCCTTCCCTCTACAAATTGTTGGCAATGTTCATCAAGTACGCGGAATTGGCCCGTAGGGAGGTCACGCTGCAACATGTGCTGAGTCTCTACGCTTCTCAGAGAGTCCGTGGCACCATGATTCAGGCGTGCCCTCGTGGGTCGAGGGGCCTGGTCATGAGATTGGATGACGAGGTCGACCCTCGCCCTTTCGAGCACTTCTTTTACATCAGGACCAAGCATCTGGTGGCGGATGCTACTGGGTTCCCAGAGGCTTGGAACCATGCGCGTAAGTTCTTTAGTGGTTGAGTTCCCTTTTCTTCCCCTCTCTATGATTTGTGATCACAAGCGTTAACTCGCGTTGTTTTTGTAGCCGACAGGTCGCCTCCAGCCCCGTTGTCTTGGATACGTGAGTGGGTCGAGGCCGTACTCCCCCATACGGTGGGATTACGCACACGAGCGTCTTTCTGGGAGAGGCATGGCCGTAGGCCTGTGGCAGGTAGGGCGCGCCGCGTCAGGGCTCCTCAATTGGCCTTTCGTCGACCGGGTGCAGTCGCTCATCTTACTGCGGCGCCTGTGTCGCGCTCAATACCGAGGGCGGCATCAGTTGAATCTTCAGCAGTTCCCTCTCCAGCACGGTCCACGCTTCGGGACGAGGGGCCATCGGGGGTTGTGTGCCCTAGGGCGGAGTCATCATCAGATGGGGAGGAGGAGAGGCTGTTGATAAGGCNGTGTTGTCTTTTGTAGCCGACAGGTAGCCGCCGGCCCCATTGTCTTGGATACGTGAGTGGGTCGAGGCCGTACTCCCCCATACGGTGGGGATACGCACATGGGCGTCTTTCTGGGAGAGGCATGGCCGCAGGCCTGTGGCAGGTAAAAAATTGATTTCTTCTTCTATTCCGCTTTGTTTCAACTCTATTCATCAACTTTGTTTTCCTGTGATCAGAGAGGGCACGCCGCGTCAGGTCCCCTCAGTTGGCCTTCCGTCGGCCTGGTGCAACTGCTCGGCTTACTGCAGCGCCGGTGTCGCGCTCAATATCGAGGGCGGCATCAGTTGAATCTTCAGCGGTTCCTTCTCCAGCACGGACCCTACTTCGGGACGAGGGGCCATCGGGGGTTGTTCACCCTAGAGCGGAATCGTCATCAGATGGGGAGGAGGAGAGGCCGTTGATAAGGCGTAGGGTCGTGTTCACGCCGGCTCCTCCTGTGGTAATTAATTTGGACTCCCCCCCGGCGGATGCGGAGAGGAGTGCGGCTGCGGCGCCTGCCCTTGAGGGCGGACAAACAATGGGGGTTGCCCCGGTTGGCTTAGGTCGTGATGATACCGTCGCTTCGGCGACTCAATTGGTGGTTCCAGTCGCTGAGACGGGAGGTAGTTCCTCAGCGGCTGCTAATGTAGGTGAGGCAAGCGCTCCTACGGTGGCTATTGACGGGTGGTTCTACCTCGCCGATAGCGGAAGGAGGAGGGGATGCTGTAGGAGATGAGTACGAGTCCGATCCGACTTGGACCCAGACGACGTTCGTATGTTCCAGGAAGGCTTCACCAATTCAGTGGTGCGCGCAGAGGGGCGATCTCGCTTCATCGAGGTTCCTACGGAGTTGAACTTATTGCTCCAAGGGGAAAACTTGGTGCCGCAGTTCGAGC
>NC_031990.1:96485-112432 GCF_001879085.1 Nicotiana attenuata | reverse complement strand
TGAACTTTTTTGCGAAGGCGCATAGCCTGAGTCCCGGATTCAACCGTAGTTGAACTTTTTGGCAAGGCGCATCCTACGGTACCTGAGTGTCCCGGTTTCAACCGTTAGTGTTGAACTTTTTTGGCGAAGGCGCATAAGCTTGTCTTGGTTCAACCGTAGTTGAACTTTTGGTGAAGGCGCATAGCTCTGACCCTCCAACCGTAGTTGAACTTTTTGGCGAACGGCGCATAGCCTGAATCTTAGTTTCAACTGTTGTTGAACTTTGTCGATCATGATGGCGAAGGCTCATGGCCTGAGTCCCAGTTCAACTGCTGTTGAACTTTGTCGATCTTCGATGACGAAGGCTCATGGCCTGAGTCCCAGTTCAACTGTTGTTGAACTTTGTTGATCTTCAATGAGCTAAGGCTCGATGTCCTTTGGTAGCTGACTGCTAATTTGGATATCGACTCTCGGATCACTCATCTCGTGTCTTCCCAACCAGGGTTTATAGGCTGTCTTGAGGCCGATTCTCGATTCGAGATTCCTCCGTGCTGGTTTCCGGCTGGAGCCCTTATCAGGGTGTAGGAGATCTCTTACGAAGATTCTCCCCAAAAGAGAAGGGGGATGGCTTCTTCTTCTTGTTTTCACCATCCGATAGATGAGAGATAGAGGAAATGGATCTCGATTCGAGATCTTCGAGTTCCATCCGGCCTGATATGCCGCTTTGGCTTGTTTATGTGGGGCTGCTTCTTCTTTTTCCGGCTTTCTTTCGTTTTTGGTCCATGGAAGAACTACGCGATTGCTATGAATCCCCACAAGACGGAGCGCCAAATGTGTTGCTCAAAAAGTTATCACATTCTTCATGAGTATAAAACAACTATAAATAAATTACGGAAAATCACTAGCAAACGTAAAATCCAATTCATTGGACCAAGCGAAGAACATGAAAATAAGTACTCAAGGTTAGGGGGAGAAACATTAAAAGCCTTTATTGATAACATTGGTTTGGTCTGCCTCTCCATGAAGAGGTTCAGAGCCTTACAATGGTGTTTTCACTTCCCATAAGATGGGTATGTTTTTCTCTTCTCTCTCTCTTGTCAATAGTGGTGAAGAAGCAGCCCCCTTTCTAGGGCTTCCACTCTTAGTATTTATAGATGTGAGCTTCATGAGCTGGCAATAAATGGCCGTGGCCACGCTGAGGTTCCGTCCCCATGGGGGAATGAATGGGCCGTACCCTCGTAGATCAAATCGGACGAGAGTCGAATCCTCTTATGAATAAGTGGCCATACCACTTATTAATTATGGATTAGCTCAAGACGAGATTAACTACGTTAATTACCGTGAGGTCAGATTCTGATCCATACAAAAACAAATGACATGATTATAATTATTTGTTATTTTTGTAAAGTTGAAAATGCTGTCATGACGTTGTGGATTATATATCCTATAAACATGTTGGAATTTGTAGTGCTAATCAGTTCACGAAATATGAAATTGTATCACATCACTTGACAGTTTGTTGTATAGTTGGTATTTTGCTGAAATGATATGTTGGTTGTGTGTTTGTAATGCTTTTCCTTTTATTGCTTCTCTTCAGATAATTCCATTCTGTTTGGAATATGGATATATAATAGTGTATTTATTTCCTAGTTGACTCATTGCCCTCGTTTAATTAATCTTGTTTAATCTTTAGAATTCGAGGTGTGCCATTTAGCAAATCTTCCATGGCCCTCGCAAAGTTAACAACGCGTAGTTGCCTTAGGTGCGTTATTTTAATAATTTACCTTCCTAAACTCGGGTGCGCATTTATGTGACCCAAATCCAAATCTCAACAATGTTAAATAAAATGTGTTGCGAACTGCGGGTGCATTTATATGACGTGGTTCAAAACATGTTTTAAATGACGTTGCAATTTTCTTCAAAAAATGAATAAAAGCGGTTAAAGGTTTAAAATTGCACCATAGGCTAGAACATGTATTAAAATCAGATAATAGGCCAATTTTGATAGTTTAAGCGACCGTGCTAGAACCACGGAATCCGGGGGTGCCTAACACCTTCCCTCGGGTTAACAGAATTCCTTATTCAGAATTTCTGGTTCGCAGACTTCAAAAGAAAAGTCGAATTTTCCTCGATTTGGGATTTAGAATAAACCGGTGACTTGGGACACCAAATAAACTATCGCAAGTGGCAACTCTGATAAATAAATAATCCCATTTCGAATAATGTCACTTTAATTGAAAAAACTCCCTTGTACTACCTTCGGGTGTGTAAAAAAGGAGGTGTGACAAAACTCATATAAGATTTTTCTTTTATTTTCTTCAAGTTGTGTATGGTGGAAATCGGGGCTACCCGATTTCGCCCCTCGATAGGAAAAGTGATACCATGTTGGAAGGCCAGGACGCCGAACTCGAAGTCGAAGCTCCTTTTTAATGTCGAGGTCGATATCATTTACCGAGGTCAGAAGAAGACATACTTCGAGATGATACCGTCATGATTCAATAACGGAAAGAGCGAGATACCCGCAACGGGCTAGAGATCACGGCGTAAATTTTAGAATGGATTGGTCTTCAACGGTTAGACAACTGTCAAATATGATTTTCTACTATAATTAGAAGTGTACCTTATATAGGACTCCCCTATTATATAAAGGGGAATCTCATTCATTTGTAACCCACTGTTCACTGATAATAAAATATACTCGCATTATTCTCTTGCTATTTTACTCACTGTTCTTCAGAGTTGTTTTATCATTTATTCCCATGATCATACCTCGAGACTATCACAGGTCGAAGTCGAGATTTAGCCTACACACTGGTTTATTCTACTTTACTCTTTAATTTATCTATTTAACCCCTTGTTTATCAATTGGCGTTGAATTAAATCACATATCCTTAAAACCACAATAAAAGTTTAATTGCTACTCGAATTTTAGGGTAAACAGTTTGGCGCCCACCGAGGGGCTAAGGATAATAGTGATTGTTTTAGTGCTGATTCTGATAACATTCGTAATTTTCACACTTGTTCTTGTCAAGTAATTTTGTTCTCAGGTTAAAGCATGTTAAACTCACAAAGCGCACCCATACATGGTGATGATGGTCTTGGATTTCACCGGGAAAACAACAATGTAATTTCTCCATGAGCCGGGGTACCACCGGCTAATCTCGGGAGAGTATCGGTCGTCGATCCAGTTGATATCAGTTCGCACATTGCTTTGAATGCGGATTTAGGCACGGACCCCGAAGGGAGTGTGCGCAGGGAAGGCCGATCTGGTTGCCAAGGAATACAGGGTGTAGGAGACGGGGGAGTTAGTCTCCAAGTAATATTCGAGATGCCACAGGCTCAGCAGGCTGCTATTGCTCAGCTTCAAAGTCAACATAGAACTCCGAGTGTGGTCGAGCCAGAAATCACTCGTTGTACCGAACCAGTGCCAGAAAGGTCGAATGGTAATGGATCAGGGACTAATCCTACAATTATGAAAAAGCTCGAGGAGCTCACCAAAAGAATTGAGTCGGGAGAGAAGAAAATCGAAGATAATGATAAAAAAGTGGAAACATACAACTCCCGAGTTGATCAGATACCGGGGGCACCCCCAATCTTAAAGGGTTTGGATTCAAAAAAGTTCGTGCAAAAGCCTTTTCCTCAGAGTGCGGCTCCGAAGCCCATTCCTAAGAAGTTTCGTATGCCGAATATACCTAAATACAACAGGACCACCGATCCTAATGAACACACCACTTCGTACACATGCGGAATAAAGGGAAATGACTTGGAAGACGATGAGATCGAGTTAGTTTTGTTGAAAAAATTCGGGGAAACTCTATCAAAGGGAGAAATGATTTGCTATCACAACCTGCCACCAAATTCCATTGACTCATTTGCCATGTTAGCAGATTCTTTCGTGAAGGCACACTCTCAGTCCATAAAGGTCGCAACAAGAAAATCGGACGTTTTCAAGATAAGACAAAGGGATAACGAAATGCTGAGGGAGTTCGTATCCTAATTAAAAATGGAACGCATGCAGTTGCCATCAGTCACAGATGATTGGGCTATTCAAGATTTCACCCAAGGGCTGAACGAGCGGAGTTCGATAGCATCACGACAGTTGAAACAAAATTTGGTCGAGTATCCAGCTGTAACTTGGGCAGATGTACACTATCAATATCAATCGAAGATTAGGGTCGAGGAGGACCAACTAGGAGCCCCTTCCAGTTCAGTACATCCAAATAGGTTGGCAGTTAAGACCAGAGAGACGTTGACAGGGAACCAAGGTTGAACAGGGAACAATATCAACCATACACCGCAGATCGGAGGAACAATGGTTCAGGACGCAATTCCGCTCGGAATGATTGGAGAAATGATCGAGGACATAATTCTCGGGGACTTATGAGCAAAAGTGGTTTTAAAAAACATGCCGATCCCATAGAGGCACCTCGGCTATCGGAATATAACTTTAGCATCGATGCATCAGGCATTGTATCGCTGATCGGAAGGATCAAAGATACTAGATGGCCCAGACCCATTCAAACCATTCCTTCCCAAAGAAACCCAAATTTGATGTGCAAGTATCATGGCACGCATGGTCACAAGACCGAGGATTGCAGGCAATTAAGGGAGGAGGTAGCAACAATTCAATGAGGGCCACCTTCGAGAGTTCCTCAGAGATCGAGCCGAGAATCATTTCAGAGACAGAGACGCCAACAGGAAAATTGAATAGGAGGAACCTCAACATGTCATTCATATGATCGTCGGCAGGGTAGATATTCCACAAGGCCCCGTATTCAAACGCACTAAGGTATCGATTACCAGGGAGAAACGGACCCGGGATTATGTGATCGAGGGCTTCTTATCATTCAACGATGAAGAAGCAGAAGGCATTTCTCAGCCCCACAACGACGCCCTGGTAATTTCTATCTTGTTAAATAATGTTCAAGTTAAGCGTGTTTTTGTGGATCCAGGTATCTTGGCGAATATCATTCGATTGAGGGTTGTAGAGCAGCTCAGCCTACAAGATCAAATTGTGCCCGCGGCTCGGGTCTTAAACGGCTTCAACGTGGCTAGTGAAACAACTAAAGGGGAGATTACTTACCATTCAAGATACCAAGTTCCACGTGATCGAGGGTGATGTGAGGTACAATGCCCTACTTGGGAGGCCTTGGATCCACAACATGAGGGCAGTTCCTTCGACTCTCCACCAAATGATGAAATTCATGACGTCGGACGATGTGAAAACAGTGTACAGGGAGCAGCATGCTGCAAAGGAAATATTTGTAGTTGACGAGGTAATACCGGTATCGACGCTATCAACCTCGAAAAGGCCGAGCATCAAAGGTAAACGGGAAACCAAATAGCAATCACAGCCACCAACCTCGACCGAGCCGGGAAAGTAGGAGATAGAAGAAGAAGAGGAGGATTTTCTGACCCCTCGGACCTTTATTGTTCCCGAAGACTCCGACGTCACCAAATCAACGGTTGAAGAACTGGAATAGGTTATATTGATCGAGTACCTGCCCGAGCGAAAGGTATACCTGGGAACGGGGTTAACCCCCGCACTCAGGAGAAAACTTATTCAATTTCTTATTGATAACATGGATTGTTTTGCTCGGTCCCATTTATACATAATAGGTATCCCACCGGAGATAACGACGCACCGACTAAGCCTAGACCCTAGGTTCAAATCGGTGAAACAAAAGAGAAGAAAGTCCGAGGTAAAGCACACATTCGTAAAGGACGAGATAACAAAACTTCTCAAAATAGGGTCCATTCGGGAGGTAAAATACCCCGAATGGTTAGCCAATGTAGTCGTAGTCCCTAAAAAGGGGAACAAACTTAAAATATGTGTAGATTATAAGGATTTAAACAAGGCATGCCCTAAAGATTCTTTTCCACTGCCTAACATCGATCGCATGATCGACGCCACGGCTGGCCACGAGATCCTTACCTTTCTCGATGCCTATTTCGAGTACAATCAAATTCAAATGAACCCGAAAGACCAGGAAAAAACCTCATTTATCACCAAATATGGAACATATTGTTATAATGTAATGCCCTTCGGGCAAAAAAAAATGTAGGAGCTACTTACCAATGCCTAGTAAATAAGATGTTCAAAGAACAAATAGGTAAGTCAATGGAAGTTTATATTGACGACACGCTAGTTAAGTCCCTGCGCACAGAGGACCATTTGGCTCAATTGCAGGAAAGGTTCGAGATTTTGAGGAAATATAACATGAAACTCAACCCCGAGAAATGTGCTTTCGGGGGTGGTTTGAGCAAATTCCTAGGCTTCATGGTGTCGAATCGGGGGATCGAGATCAATCTCAATAAAACAAGGCCATCAAAGACATCATCGTCGTGGACAGTGTAAACGCCGTGCATAGGCTAACTGGACGGATAGCTGCTTAAGGCCGATTTATCTCGAGGTCAACGGATCGAAGCCACAGATTTTTCTCTTTACTCAAAAAGAAGAACGATTTCACGTGGACCCCGGAGTGCCAACAAGCATTAGAGGAATTAAAGCGATACCTATCGAGCCCACCACTGCTTCACACTCCAAAGGTAGATGAGAAAGTTTACTTGTATTTGGCAGTATTGGAAATCGCGGTAAGTGGTGTCCTAGTTCGAGAAGAGCAAGGTACGCAATTTCCCATTTATTATGTAAGTCGAACCTTAGGAGAGGCAGAAACTAGATATCCACACTTAGAAAATTGGCACTTGCACTGATAAGCGCTTCTAGAAAGTTAAAACCATACTTCAAATGTCACCCCATATGTGTATTAACCACTTACCCACTTCATAATATTTTGCACAAGCCCGAGCTATCGGGCCGACTAGCCAAATGGGCCATCGAGCTCAGCGGGTACGATATCGAATATCAACCCCGCACAGCCATCAAGTCTCAAATTTTAGCGGACTTCGTGGCCGATTTCACGCCAACCCTCATACGAAGTTGAAAAGGAACTCCTGTTAAAAAACGAGCACATCATCAGGTGTATGGACCCTTTTCACAGACGGTGCTTCCAATGTGAAGGGGTATGGGCTAGGCATCATTTTGAAGCCGCCACAGGTAGCACTATTAGGCAGTCTATCAAAACTTCTAGGTTGACTAACAGTGAGGCCGAGTACGAGGCCATGACTTTCGTCCAACTATCGAGATCTGTGATCGAGGAAGGTCATGCCGAGATAAACTCTACAAGATTGACCTGGGATTGGAGGAATAAATATATTGAATACTTGAAGAACGGAAAGCTCCCATCGGACCCTAAAGAGTCGAGGGCCTTACGAACCAAAGCCACTCAATTCACATTGGATGAAGATGGAACTTTATACAGAAGGACATTCAATGGACCATTGGTAGTATATTTAGGACCAGGAGACACCGATTATGTTTTATGAGAGGTCCATGAAGGCACTTGTGGGAACCAATCCGGGGCCGAATCTTTGGTTCACAAAATCATTAGAGAAAGGTACTACTGGGATAGCATGGAAAAAGACACTAAGGAGTTTGTTCGAAAATGTGATAAGTGTCAAAGGTTTGCACCGATGATCCACCAGCCCGGAGAACAACTTCATTCAGTTTTGTCCCCATGGCCATTCATGAAATGAGGGATGGATATCGTCGGCCCTCTGCCATCGGCTCCAGGTAAAGATAAATTCATTTTGTTTATGACTGACTACTTTTCTAAATGGGTGGAAGCACAAGCCTTCGAAAAGTTCAAAGAAAAAGAAGTTGTAGACTTTATCTGGGATCACATCGTGTACCGATTCGGGATACCCACCGAAATCGTATGCGACAACGGAAAGCAATTCATCAGCAACAAGGTAACGAGGTTTCTCGAAGAACATAAAATAAAAAAGATCTTATCGACACCATATCACCCAGGTGGGAACGGACAGGCCGAATCAACGAACAAGACTATCATTTAAAACATAAAGAAAAGGTTGAACGACGCTAAGGGGAAATGGAGAGAAATTCTACCCAATGTCTTTTGGGCGTATCGAACATCGATGTCTAGCACGGGGGCAACCCCGTTATTCTTAGTATATGGCTCCGATGCCTTGATTCCAGTCGAGGTCGGGGAACCTAGCGTCAGATTTTGACATACAACAGAGGACTCAAATCACGAGGCTATGCATGTCATCCTCGAACTATTGGATGAAAAACGAGAAGCTGTACTTGTTCGAATGGCTGCACAAAAGCAGAGAATCGAGAGATATTATAATAGAAGAGCCAACCTTCGCTACTTTGGAATCGAGGACTTAGTTCTAAGGAAAGTCACCCTCAATACTCGAGACCTAAACAAAGGGAAACTAGGCCCAAATTGGGAAGGACCATATCGGGTCCTCGGTATCATCGAAAAAGTATCTTACAGACTTGGCACAATGGAAGGCAAACAATTGCCAAACAATTGAAATGTATCACTCCTCAAATGGTATTATTGCTAAGGTATGACTTTTCCCCTTTTCCATTTGTATTTGATACTAACTCATTGCAGGTGTTCGATCGGAAACGTCAAGAAAACTCTTCAACACGAAGACCTTAGGTTTTAAAAAACGCGTTGCACTCTTTTTCCCTTAGATCATTTTTTATCCCAAATGGGTTTTTACGGCGAGGTTTTTAACGAGGCAACAATTATGTGCTACCTGTTAGCCCAAGTTCAGATGAAGTTTTGAAGATTGACAAAATGAACTCAGTCATGAACCAGGTCCATCATGTGAGACACAGTGTTGATATGCTTACACATGTGACATACGCGTGAAGAAGATAAGTCTCAAGGATCAGCAACAATATCTTCTGAATTGATCGAAAAGATTGCATATAGGATAAGGAGTTGAAGTCTCCTTATGAAAAGAGAATTATATCCAGATCAAGGATATGGATTAGGAGTTAGAGTTGTTCTTGGACTCGAATTGTCAAAGGATCCACAATTCGAGTTCTTATCAAACTCTGATTACTAACTCTATAAATATAACGATTGTTCTCTTTTACAGGTGATTGCACATAAGCAGAAGTTAAGCATATTTGAGAGCAAAAAGATCAAGTTTGATTTGCAAGCAACATATGCGAGATACAAGTATGCACGTCTGAAGCTACATGAACTAAGATAGAAGAACCAATTTCATCATTGTATTTATTCTAAGTCTAGTTCAATTGTAGTAGGTTTTCATATTGTACCTTTCAGCTTTCATAGAAGCAATTGTAATAGGTATATTGAGTATTTAAGTTAGAGTTAACTTGAAAGTGTCGCAACAGTTGAGGCAGTGTGCTACACTTGGATTAGAGTTAATCCTTAGGTTTACAAAGAGTTTTGTAAATGCAGTTTTTGGCTCAGTGATTTTAGTGGAGTTTGGGAAAATCCTACTGAGTAGTAGGTCGTGGTTTTTTCACCTTTTGAGCCAGGTGTTTTCCACGTAAAAATCTCTGTGCACTTTACTTTCAGCATTTATTATTCCGCAAACTGCTGTAGTTAGAACACTTAGAAGAACCAGGTTCTTCTAACGTGAAAATTAGGTACCACACAAATCACCCCCCCTCTTGTGTGGTATTGACGTTTATAACATCAGTACCTGAGGAAAATTCAATAGTATCTAAGGCTTCTTTACAATCAACCTCGAATAATGGGGGGAATCACCCTCGGATGTTATATTTTCAAGAAAAATACTTCATGTCAAAGGGTCTCGATAGGAAAACTTTGTAGTGGCAAAATGGTTGAATGAACCTGGTCCACATAGATTAGTCGAGCGCCAATTGACAAAACATGTACGCATGTATGAATTATTCAATGAAGCACCCTTTCTATATCAAACACTTTGTGTCTTAAAGAAAATTTGCTACTATACGAGCTCCGTACTTATGATTTTGTGAAGTGTCTCAAGGGCCAAGCGCAAATATACCTCGAACACTCGGGGACCGTCATTGACAATCAATATATTCGAGTTATCTAAACTCGAATTCATAAGACCTCGAAGAGGCGCCCCTCGATCTATAGGCCAAGGCCATCATTCTCGATGACTAACACTTCGAACAAATACGAAGTGTTATTGAGGAATAAGCCCAAAAGGCATGTCACGACCCAAACCGATGGGCTGCGACGGGCACCCGGTACCTTACTCAACCGAGCACCAACATAACGTATCTTTTCGTATCATACTATCATAGATAACTGAGCCGGAGAGGCTCCCGTGAAATAGGTTGAATACAACCTGTTATACCAACTTATTCATAAGACATATGGACCTCTAAGACCAAAATAACCACTCGTACATTGAACATGGGCCGACAAGGCCATACAATCTTTTACGTACATGACGTTTGTCTACAAGCCTCTAAGGATACATAATTGTCATAAAGGTCGGACAAAGCCCCGCCATACCAAACAATACACATCTAAATCATACTGACCAAACAAGCAACTCCGGAGCAAATAGAGTGCACCAACATCTTCCGTTGAGCTGATCGCCTACTTGGAGGACTCTCGATCTGTCTATCGAGACCTGCGGGCATGAAACGCAGCGTCCCCAAGCAAAAAGGGACGTCAATACGAATAATGTACCGAGTATGTAAAGCACATAAATAAGTACGTAAAAGACATGGAAAATATTGAGTAAATGACTCAACCTGTAAGTCTAGATAACTATGTACATCATGAAATACTTTTAGTGTCATGCATATACATATGAATTTCATGTCGTGCATGGTGTCACACCTCTTTTTTTCCACACAACCCTATTACGCGGTTGAGTTAGAAGAGTTTTTCCAATTAAAGTGACGTTTTGAAAAGGGATTATTTATTATTTGGAGTGCCACTTAGAATTGAGTTTTGGTGTTCCAAGTCACCTTTTATTTGAATCCCCTTTCAAAAGGAAGGCTCGACTCTTAGTTTATGGTCTACGAAAACAGAAGACTGAGTAAGGAATTCTGTTGACCGAGGGGAAGGTGTAAGGCATCCCTCGAGTCCCGTGGTTCTAGCACGGTCGCTTTTATTGACTAATGTAAGGCTTAAATTAATTTTTAGCTATTCTTGTATTTTATTATATTTTTTTATTGCCTATTACCACTTAATTAGTTATTGTATTTTATTAATTGTGTTCACCAAGATGCGATACGCACACAAGGTATTCTTCTTTGAAGTTGGATGTTAAACCAAGGTACGGGAATGTTCACATGGTTAAAACATAATTATGGTAAATTTAAAGGTATCAAGACGCGGAATGCACACATGGTCCTTCTATTATTTAAGTATATCAATCCAAGGTCTGGGTATGAACACATGGGCTAATAGCGTATGTAGAACATTTAAATTATTTTGTCTCTTTTATATTAGAGATATTTAATTGTATATTTTATTATTTGGCTTAATATTTTTTGGAGTTAATGTACAATATTTATTTTACGGAAATAGTTGAGCCAACTTATAGCTTTATTAATTTTGAGCGTAGAAATATTTTTCTTACCCACTATTTGGTTTATTACTTTAAATCCATACAACCTAAGTAATGCAGCCTCATCAATATCAAACTACTTAAAAATAAACATATTTATAATTATTATTTAAAGCAAAAGGTGAATTAATGTTTTGAGAGAAGCCATGAAAAATTCCATTAAGTTGATTATGCAGACTTGCCTATTGTTAGAGCAAAACCAAAATCATACCTTTATACTATATTAACAAAAAATTTCTAACACAAACAGAGGCACTAGGAAGCAATGTAGTAAAGTTTTATTTTACAAAAGAAATAAGTAAAAATAAAAGAACTTTATGGAATTCTTTAACTATCTTTTCTTATGGTGAAATAAAATATATCTATATCCCCAAACTGAATTAAAATTTCTAACATCACTCTAAAGCAATTACGATAAATAATCCGACAAACTAATGAAACTATATTTACTACAATTTATTTTAAGTTGAAAGAAATACCTTCAAGAATATTTTATATTTTACAGAAGCTAAACATTGTGACTAAGAAATCTTCATATTCAAAAGTAACGTAGATAGTTTCATATTTTAAAGTAATGCTAAGACAGTAGCTTGTATCTCAACAAACAAATTCATAATAGAACTAAAATCTTTCAAAGATTATTGTGCAAATAAAATAACTAAGCAAGCGAGGAATAAAAACCTTTGCAGTGAAGCTTTTCAATATATCTTGAGAAAAATCCGACAATTACAATAGATGAGCGAAAATTGTGACCGCGAACGGGATCCCTAAACTCGAACTGAACCTTCGTCACTCCTAAAATTTTTTAAAACTCTCTGAAATCTCTCCTCTCTATATTTCTTTTACCTTCCTCTTAATTTTGTTTTCTTCTCTCCAATCTCGTTCTTTCTGCCTTTTGTTTTTGAATTTTTTCTCTCTTTTTTTTCTCACTTTTCACGTTCTTTTTCTTCTTTCTTTTTTGTCTTCTCCCCCTCTTTTTAATAAAGAGAATTGGTGGTTATCTTATTATGTGCTAAGGAGTGGGTTTACATCGGATTGAGGTAAAAAAATATGTGAAGGTGTGTGCAAGATGTGAGAGAGTGGGGGTGAGACATGAGTGAAGTGGGAAAGTAGGGAAGTTGGGTGGTTTTATTTGTTTATTTGTTTATTTTATAAAATGTAAAAATCAGATTTTTAAATAACAATTTGATAACAAACTTAATCACTTTAACGTGATTTTAGTTCATTTTGATTTTTTATTTTCTTTTGTCTTTTATTTTAAAGATTAAATTAAATTATAGAAGATAAGAAGAATAACCAACTATTTCTTACAATATAAGTAAAATAAATATTTACATGTAACTTTAATAAATAACTAAAAAAAAGGTACCAACTAAATTAATTAATAAAATTCTAAATTAAATAGAAACCAATTATTATTTTTTTTGTTAATTTTCTTCTTCTCTATAAAAATAGAAATAAAATTTGTACTATAAGTATGTGAATATTTTTTATAATTTTTTTTTAAATTTTTTATAATAAACCTATTAAGAGAATGATAAAAGTTTAAAAATATCAACATTAGACCTAAAAAAAAATATTTACACTAAAATAATATAGAATTTGGGTGTGGTAAAAAATTAGGTGTTCACATCATGCCCCTCTTTGCTTGGAAACATGAAGAGTTTTCAGGCAAAGAAAATGAACAAGGTGACTAATTTTTGGTCTCACTATTATTTAAAAGGGAAAAGAAGAGGATGTGACCGAGCCTTGATTTTTGGCAGCCTACATATTCCGGGTTATAAGGGAATCATGTCACGTGTAGTTCAAGTGAAAGAAGAGTGATGGAGTATTCTTAGAGGGAGAGTCGAGTGAAGTTCCGTCGAGGTTCCGATTCGCGGTTCTTACTATTATTCAACACAGGGTACTACATCCCCTGGTTGCATTATTTTCTACATAGGGTACGACATCCCCTAGTAGCATTTCCGAGTGCCACGAGCCTCATCTTATTTCCAACACAGGGTACTATATCCCCTAGTTGCATTATTTTCTACATAGGGTACGACATTCCCTAGTAGCATTTCAGAGTGCCACAAGCCTCATCTTATTTCCAACACAGGGTACTACATCCCCTGGTTGCAATCCATCTCCTCTATCTCACTCTCTTCTTGAAATGAATTAATGGTTGTTTGGCTATCTGATTCATGTTCCTTTGTGTTAGTCTATGTCTAAAATGAATTTAATCCTAACTTGTTGTTTGATTCTTATTCCTTTTGTGCTTGGCATTTCTGTTGGTAGTGACAAGTTAATGAGGTATAAGCCTTAATTTACTTTCACATTTGGTAAGTGTAAGAATTAAAATTGGAAGTAGGATTTGGATTAAATTCATTTAGATAACAAAGTGAGTTTGATTTGAGTTCTTAAATTAATGGGTTTAGTAACATAGAACTTAATTGCTTAGATCTGTTGGACTTGGATTTTTCTTAAATTTCTGTATTAGAAGTATAGATCAGTTTAATCTATTCATGGGCAATTCCTTAAGCTTAATGTCTAGATTTTTGTTTTTTTGCAAATGTGGATGCAAATGTTTTCTCGATAAATGGCCAAAATGTCACTGAACGTTCATATTCCAAGATTCTTAAGCAAAAGAAATGAAAGAAATTAAAAAGTATAGCTTGATAATTTCACTACTTTAATGTAAATGTAAATCTTGCTTTTATTCCACAAATTACCCATTTCTTATAACCAAATTATATTAATATAATTTCAAGATATAGAATGATAATAAGTTGGTAGTTGTAAATAGTTTTCACAAGTTAGTAATATAATTGGCCTTGTAAATAATCTTTGAGTGAGAATCTTATACTATTTTCCAACAATGTCATATCCATAATTCATCACCCCACAATAACCTCAAGCTTAGAAAAATAATAATGAACACCAGTAGTATACTTTTATGCGCGCATTTAATTTATTATTGTGATTGTGTACACGTACGCGTGACATGGTTGAAGCGTCGATTTTCAAAATAAAACTAAGGTACACGTTCACGTGACTTTGGTCAAATAATTTTAATAATAAAGTGTTATTAATTATGGACACGTACGCGTGACATGATTTTTGACGTCCAAACAAAAAGAGTACNATCTTATCATCAACACAGGGTACTACATCCCCTGGTTGCATTATTTTCTACATAGGGTATGACATCCCCTAGTAGCATTTCAGAGTGCCACAAGCCTCATCTTATTGCCAACACAGGGTACTACATCCCCTGGTTGCATTATTTTCTACATAGGGTACGACATCCCCTAGTAGCATTTCAGAGTGCCACGAGCCTCGTCTTATTTCCAACACAGGGTACTACATCCCCTGGTTGCCTTACTTCTTGTTGCAAACATACGGTACGACATCCCTTAGTTGCATTTCAGAGTGCCACGAGCCTCATCTTATTGCCGACACATGGTACTACATCCCTTGGTCGCATTACTTTCTACCTACATAGGGTACGACATCCCCTAGTAGAATCTCATAGTGCCACGAGCCTTATTTTATCATCAACACAGGGTACTACATCCCCTGGTTGCCTTCCTTCTTGTTAACACAGGGTACGCCATCCCCTATTATTTAAAAAAAAATGCATGTTTTTTTTTATTTCTTTATTATGCAATAGCAAAGATAGTTTCATGTGTTTTTAATAACTCACAAAAATTTCCTAGTGCAAACTGGGGCAGAAATTTTTTGTTTGTTTGTGTTGGCTTGTAGGTTTTTCTGCAAAGCACGGATTTGATCTGCAAAAATAAGATTTCAGTTCATTCCAAAGAAAGTGGAACGTTTGATCTCAATACCAGGTGCAACCAGCCTTGGCGTAATGCATGCAGAGACATATGGTCAAGATCTTTCTTCCCATCATCAGATCAAGAATCAAACCTGGGAGAATATTTCAGAGTCTGTTGCATCGAGAGCATCAACTTTCAATCCAAAGTCACTGGGAGAAGCAAGTCAGGAATCAAGACAAGACTCCAGATGGCATTTAGATAGGATTTTTGTAACTCTTAGATTTCAAGAGTATGTAATTTTCTTTTCATTTTGATGTAATAGTAGGAACCGCGGATCGGAACTTCGACGGAAATTCACTCGACTCTCCCTCTAAGAATACTCCATCACTCTTCTTTCACTTGAACTACACGTGACCTGATTCCCTTACAACCCGGGATATGTAAGCTGCCTAAAACCAAGGCTCAGTCACATATTTTTCTTTTATCTTCTTTTTCTTTCTAAATAATGGGGAGGTCAAAAATCAGTCACCTTGTTCATTTTTCTTTGCCTAAAAACTCTTCATGTTTCCAAGCAAAGAGGGGCATGTTGTGAACACCTAATTTTTTACCACACCCAAATTCTATACTATTTTAGTGCAAATATTTCTTTTAGGTCTAATCTTAATATATTAAAACATTTATCTTACTCTTCATAGGTTTTATTTAAAAGAAAATTTTAATTAAAAAAAACTACAAAATTACTTATATTCTTAGAATATAAAGTTTATTTCTAAAAAA
>NC_031990.1:63033-95146 GCF_001879085.1 Nicotiana attenuata | reverse complement strand
TACGGAAAAAAGGAAGGTAGTGACACATGGGTACATGTGTTTATAACATCATCAAGCCTCTGAGGGCATCCCATCATATCATCTCGGCCACTGTGGGCAAAATCATCAACGTATACCAGCTGATCAGGTGGTGGTGCATGTAACACCATAACCGTTCCCCCATATATATATATATATATATATATACGCGTATATAATTCCATCTGGTTGACCTTTCTGGTGCCAAAGGCCTACCCTTCCACTTTACAGTAAGTTCTAAAGGTCATGGGTCAATGTGCATGTAAAAATGCATGAAATGCATATGAAATACGTTAATAAAATCTCTCGGAATGCCATAAAAATTAATATGCCTTTCGGATATACTTTATCAAATACATATTTTTTTGAGACCCATGAACAGAAGATATAATAATAATTCACATGGGGAATCAAGAATATAGACACCCCTAGTATTTCTATGAATAGAGTCGTTTATGAAAATTGCGCATTTGCTCGTTTCGTTTGTGTCGTATAGATCATGCCAAAAGAAAGAAGGGATAGTCTTAACATACCTGGAGTAGGAAAATTCGTATGGTATTCTTGAAAAAGGTTGCACCGTACTTTCTTAGAATCACAAAATCTCGCGTTGCTACTGTGCTAAGAAATTTCGTCGGTTGAAGAAATCACTTTGCAAAATTGTACGACGTAATGGAAAGGAAAAACGTTGCTGAAGAACACTTTTAATTTATGCTGCTTCAAATTCTCATCCCAACCAAAATTCTCATCAGAAAATAAATTAAGAACCTTCAGATTAGGAGAATGCTTAAGCAATAATATCGTAACTTGCATGCAAAATTCATCAATTCCCACTGTCAATTTTAAGGACTTGAGCTTATAAAACGTGACTGGAAAGTTTCTTACTTCATGATATACACTATAAAGACCTGAAACGGAACCCAAGCATAATTGTCACCAACTTATCCCTTTTTCAAGGTTCATTTGAGCGTGCCATATACATTAATGATGCATGAGTCACAATTGTTTTAAGGCAAAATTTGCCACGTTGAGTTCTTATCCAAAATATTTTTGGATAATTATCAATTACCCGCATAATTAAGAATTATCTTAACTTGCCTAAAAAATTACTCACTTTTAACATACTTTATACACCTTACTATCATGGTCATGTATTACCTTCTATGGCACTAGTCCATAAATATCGGATATTTTAGCTCGGGCCGTATTTTATTCCAAAATGTCAAATTTCGACGAAATTCATTTTCTTCGATTCACTTAACCTTTCACCTTCACGAATTAACTTATCACTTGTTTGAAATAGCGTAATACTTATAATCCCAAAATAAATCCCGTTCCCGAACTTACGTTGATTAACTTACGATGAAACTTCAACGTACGAAAATGCGGAATGTAACATCTCATTTCCGAGCTTCCATTAATTTATTTATGGCGCACTTTCACGTACAAAAACATGGGGTGTAACAAGGCATACCCAAAGGCTACGGCCAAATTAATGCGAATCGAGATGTCTGAATCCCACAATCACAATAAGCCTTCAAATTCTTTGAAAAACCGGTTAAAAAAGGCTACCCTCGGCAAATAATCAAAAAGGGCTTTGATAAAATCAGCCCTCAAAAAAACCTTAAGAGGTATCAAATTATCTTAACACAAACGTGCTGAGGCACAAAAAATAGAAGGGTTTCAATGAACATCGAACCCTCAAAAAACCCAATGGGTAAAAAATACATGCTAAGGCATAAAAAAATTTTACTAAGCAGTTTTAGCCAAAAGAGGGGAATAGTAGCCATCTTTTAGGTAAAAATAGCACAGTCTAGCCAGTTTTTGGACTGGTCATTCAAAAATAGTCGGCGTTTACCAAGTCAATGAAAAATAGCCACTATTTTGCTGCAACAGAGACCGGTCCAGCATAATATACTGGAGTTCGGTGCACCTGTGTATGAACTTCCTGCATATTATGCTGGAACTCCAACACACAGAAAGTTCCAGCATAATATACTAGAGATTCGAGCACTTGTGTATGAACTTTCAGCATATTATACTAGACCGATATACTTTGCTGGAACTCCGGTATATTATGCTGGAGTTCTAGTGTACTTATGCTGGAGTTCCAGCATACTTATCATGGAACTCCAGTATAATATGCTGGAGTTCAAGTATACTTATGCTGGAACTCCAGCATAATATACTGGCGTATTTTCCGAGTTTTGAACAGTGTTTTCGCTCAGATTTATCTTTACATGAAAAGGGGCTAAATTTCTATTACTTTTGAAATTGGGCTATTTTTGAACGACCACTTGTAAATCTGGCTATTTTTGAATTTCTCCCATCTTTTAGAGGCCATATCGGCCCGATTTAAAGAAGCCTAAGGGCCAATACACTTAGAGTTCGAGATCTTGTTCTCATTCCATCCGAACCCAAGGGTTCGACTATCCCGAGCCCAAATAAACAATAACTTGATTATGGCTCGGGGACTCGCCGTTATCCGACACAAACCCTTAAGTTTCATGGTGACTTCGAGGAAGCCAGCCGAGACCAAAGTCTCGAACACGCCGTTCAAGGCATAAGATTATGCTAAAAAATTTACAAGGCAAAATACGCATGTATAAAGATCGGGAAGGTACTCAAGAGAAACTTTCTTTTATATATCTGAAAAAGGATATGTACAAGAGACCGTCAAAGGTCTTAAAAAAAATCCTAACTATGCTCGGGGCTGGTTTCTCCCTCGGGAGCAGCTCTCCTTTGGCTCCTCATCGTTTTCGGACCCATCTTGCCTGCCTTCATCGCCATCATCATCGTCGGAGGAGAGAAGCAACCTAGCATCAGCTTCAAGCGTTTTTGCTTGAGCTATCTCTTTAGAGAGGTCATAACCTCGAGCGTGGATTCCCTCAAGGGTCTCCCTCCGAGATTGGCACCTCGCCAAGTCATTGCTCCATCGCTCTCGATCGGAGGCCTCTCTTAGCTGCATTTGAGCAGCCTAAACATCAGCCAAGTACACGTCTATAGACTTGTCAACTGAGATTTTCGTCTCCCCGACTTCTGCCTTGGCCTCAGCAAGCTCGGCTTCGAGCTCCTCAATACTTTAGGCTTGGTCCAAGATTTTCTCTTTGACGCCCCGAAGTTGGACCTCAGCCGATAATAATTTGGCCAAGGCGGCCTCTTTCTCTGCAGCAAGGCGGTCCATGTTCTCCTTCCACCAATCGCAGTCAGCTTAAATTTGATCGACCTCCCCTCGGAGCAGCTCGATCCTCTCCAGCTTTTGCTGCAACTGAGATACTGAAGTATTAGCCTCCACAATTGAGTCGAGTAGACCATAGTCTTTCAAAATTATAGTTACCTGCGCATATAGCTCGGCTCCTTCCTTACGAGCCTGGGCAAGTCTGCTCGGAGGTCCCTGATCTCCTCTTCTTTCTTCACATAGAGGCATTTGAGGGTATCCCTCTCCTCGAAAAGTTTCTTGAGATCGGCCTCACACCGGCTCAGCTCGGCTTGGGACTTGTTGAACGCTTCCCGATAAAGCACCACAGCCTATGAAAAAAGGAAAGAAGTCAGCAAGAAGAAAATAAATTAAACATGATAACAGGGAATGAAGTTTACCTGGTTCAGGATGCGATGGGCCTCGTCAAAAACCATCGACGCATCTAGGTCGGAAACCTCATCGACCCCCGCAAGGCAACCGCAGAATATGTCTTCCCCGTCATGGATCGTTCCCACATCGGGGGTCTCTATTGCTCGAGCCTCCCGAAATTGCCCTTCAGAAAATTAAGGGCCGGACGGCGAATCATCGATAGTGATTGCCCCATGCAAGTCACTTGGGGCACTCTCCCTTCTGAAGAGCCCTACTACCGGACCCTTTGGGCACACTTGCCGTTTGTTCGTCACGGCAGGAAATCTCTTCGGCCCCCGATGACTCGGGGACTTTGCTCGAAGTACCTTCCAAGACAAACTCGGTCCAAGGATGAATCTACTCGACCGTCACCGGCCCATCTGCCTTCGAAGCCTCGATGCTTCCCCTCTTTCGAGGCACCAACTCACAACTAGCGTCCTCCCCCTCCTCTTCCTCATCTCGTAGCTTTTGGGCTACGCCGGCAGATAGAGCAGTAGAGTCGTCCTTCAGCTTGCGAGCCCTACTCTTCTTAGGCTCCGGGGTATCGGAAGGCGAGGTCCTTCTCCTCTTCCTGTCCTTGGCCGGTTTGGAACCACCTCTTCCCTAGGTGGGGCCGGCCTCAATTCAGCGACGTCTCCGAGGCCTGTGTGAAAGGGAGTCAGGTATATGTAAAAATAAATGTTTCATAAAAAGACGTCGTAAGCATACAAGGTAGACTTACCATGGTTTTTAGCCTCCCATCCACCTTTTGCTAAGTCACGCCAGCAGCGCTCAGCATGAGAGGAAGTTGCAGCCAGCTTCCGAACCGAGTCTTCGAGGTCGGGGACCGCGTGAGGCATCCAGGCAACCGCTGCATAACAGATGAAAATGTTACACAAAGCAAAAAATAAAGCACGAAGATTAATGACTAACACTTACATTTAGGGTTCCACTTCTCGGGGAACGACAACTTCTCCTCGGAGATGAGGTCGCAGGTCCTTACCCGCACAAATCGGCTCATCCAACCTCGGTCCATGTCCTCGTTGATGCTTGCAAAAAAGGACTTCGTTGATCGGCATTGAAGCTTGATTAACCCTCGATAAAGTTTTGGTCGATACAACCGTATAAGGTGGCTGAGGGTGAATTCCAACCCCTTGGCCCTACCAAAGAATAAGTGGAGCATAATCACTATGCGCCAGAACGAGGGATGCACCTGGCCGAGGGTAAGCTGATACGTCTTGCAGAAATCGACGATAACTGGGTCGAGGGGACCCAATGTTAAGGGGTAACTGTAAACACTTAGAAACCCCTCCACGTGAGTAGTAATGCTTTCTTCGGGGGAGAGAATTTGTACCACGACCTCGGGCCCCCAGTTGCAATCTTCCTTCACGGCGTCGAGCTGTTTCACCGTTATCGAGCAAATATACCTCGATACAAGTTCACATCGGCCAGGGACCGACGGAGGGTTCTCGACTTTGAAGTCGTTTTGTAGAACACAAGGGCCAGGAACAATCTCGTGAAGGAGCGGTTCCACATGCGTTTTCTCACCGGCCGGCCGGGAAGAAGAAGAAGAAGAGGCTTTCTCCTTTTAAGGGAAGGTTTTGGAGGTTTTCGCCATTGATTAAGATGAGATGAAGCGGAAAGAAGTGGAGTTCAGTATTTTTGGTCCTAAAAGATTGAATCTACGGGCGGTGGAAGAGAAGAGATGGGAAGAGGAAAATACTTAGAGAAATTGGTAAAGATGAAAGTAAAGTTTGATTCAAATGGGAAACCTGTATTTATAGGTTCACGGTGACGGTTCGGTGGCGCTAATGGCCGACCGTCATTGGCAAGCATTTAATATTTTGGGGAAATGAACCGACGGGACGTTTCGGTCACCTCGAGCGCTTACGTTATGGGGACGACGTCATCATCGGAGCCTCCGAAAAATCGAGGCTCAAGTCGTTTCTTATCATTTTATTCTAAGAAACGAGGGGACTATCTGTGTATGGTGGAAATTGGGGCTTTCCAATTTTGCCCCTCGATAGGAAAAGTGATATCACGTCGGAAGGCTAGGACGCCGAACTCGAGGTCGAAGCTCCTTTTTAATGTGGAGGTCGATATCATTTACCGAGGTCAGAAGAAGGCATGCTTCGAGATGATACCGTCATGATTCAATAACGGAAAGAGCGAGATACCCGCAACGGGCCGGAGATCACGGCGTAAGTTTCGGAATGGATTGGTCTTCAACGGTTAGACAACTGTCAAATATGATTTCCTACTGTAATTAGAAGTGTACCTTATATAGGACTCCCCTATTATATAAAGGGGGATCCCATTCTTTTGTAACTCACTGTTCACTGATAATAAAATATACGCGTTCATTGATAATAAAATATACGCGCATTATTCACTTGTTATTTTAGTCACCGTTCTTCAGAGTTGTATTATCATTTATTCCCATCATCATACCTCGAGACTGTCACAGGTCGAGGTCGAGATTTAGCCTACACACTGGTTTGATCTACTTTACTCTTTAATTTATCTATTTAATCCCTTGTTTATCAATTGGCGTTGAATTAAATTACATATCCTTAAAACCACAATACAAGTTTAATTGTTACTCGAAATTTAGGGTAAACACAAGTATTCAATGTCATGACTACTAACTCGACTAATTTGAATTTACATGGTATAAAATCCATTATGTAGAAATTTAGCATTATTTACCATTTGCTATGGAGGACTTTATTGTCCATGATCCAACACGAAACTTCTAAAAATAAAAATAATTTTATCATTTCATCATCTTATTTGGTGATATGTAATTTACAATCTAATTATTCACACGTTATCTATGAAGACACTTAGTAATTTTGAACTTATATATCGACTTTATTGTTAACTATTTATCGATCAATCTTGTAAAAGTTTACTTCCTTGAATAAACAAATTGTACACAATTAGATTACTTAAAGTGTAATAACAAAAAATTCTATTTAATAATTCAACTGGCGTTCTAGCATGAGGTTATATGCATTTATGCCTTTATGGTATAATAATGTTTACACGATCGAATTACTTAACAGTTTGTTTGGATAACTGTTATGTACCATTTCATATTATATTGTATTGTAATGTATCGTTTTGATGTATACAATATTTGAATAGATTGTATTGTTTGCCGTTGTTTCACGATGTCATGCACCAACAATATGAAGAATAAACTTGCAATATCATAAAGAAAAAGTAAGGTACGAGATAGAATTATTATATAAAAAGGTAGGGTAAACATAAAATAGAATTATTCAATAAGGAAGGGCAAGATGAGAGAAAAAAATAAGGTAACGATGCGACCACACCAAATCGGTCGTTCCATAAAGTGACATTTTTCGTCGTTACATACAAATTTGTTAAACTAAAATTTAAGTAACAATCAAAACAAATATTACATTTAAAATAACAATATGATATAATACAGTAGGTAATAACCGTCCAAACAAGCTGTAAAAGACAATTACGAGTAACTTATTGGTATGGCAATATATACTAGTATAACTTATTAAAAGAATATAGTCCATAATAGAAGAAAGAAAGAGAAAAAAAAAAACACAGTTCACCTAACTCCATCTTTATTATTAATGACCGTCTAGGAGGTTGGCAGTGTCTAAACACTTTAATGCAATGGCACCCTCCCCTATACATTCAACAACTGTATCAATCAATATAAACACCTTCTAACCCCCACCCCCACCCCCACCCCCTACCCTATATATACACATTCATGTGTATTATATTTTGTAAAGAAGTGATATGTACCAAATATGGAACTATTTGCATGAATAGGGTCACCATTATTTTGTTGCAAAATTGCACATTTTGCATGCAATTATTGTTTTCTTGTATTAAATGTTTGTTAAAGTAACAGCTGCAGCTAGCTAGCTTCTCATGCTTTAATATCTTTGTTTGAGTATTTTCTTGGGTTTTTGACTTAATCTTTGTAGTATCCAACACGTAAAGTTTGTTTACTAGTTTTAACTTTTTTTTTGTTTATTTCGAAAATTATCTGTTGGGTAGATAACCAAACTCAGGCGGACAATACAAAGATGTCTGCAAAATCCAAGTTCACAAATATACACACGCTATACTAAAGTGTTAGTTATAGAGGACATGTATTATAACATAATATAATATTGGTTCCGAAAATTACTAGACTTTTATAATGAATGGCTATTATATAAAGAGTTAGCTATAGAGAGGTCGGACTGTAGTCTTTTCTTCTTTGTTTTGTGTTGCTAAGGAATTATTAGTAGCCTATATTATCCATAATAGTGTTTTGTCAGCTTGTTTATTGCTTTGGGAGTGGAGAAATGAAGAAAATTTTAAAGAATTAGTTGGTTTGAAAAAGATAAGGAGAGAGGAAAGTTAGTTTTGATTCAGGTAAAATTTCTACTTGTAAAAAGATTCTCCTCTTTTTGTGGTTGTCATAACTTGGAAGGAAGTGGAAAATTGAAGAAGTTTTCAAGAATTTAGTTAATGTGGGGAATGAGCTAGGCAAGAAAACTTTATAGTATAATGTATGAATAGTGATTTGTCAATATATTTTCTAAGAAGGGGTTTTGCTTCTTTTTATAAGAAGGGTTTGTTTAATTTCTCTCCAAATTCTTGAAATAGTATTGTTGACAATACTATCTAATTCATTGGTTGATATAAATCTTGAAAAGAGAGTGATATTGAAGGTTTAAAGATTCTTCTTTTATATACTTTTTTTGAGGTGTTTAGATT
Organism: Nicotiana attenuata; assembly: GCF_001879085.1. NCBI lineage: Eukaryota > Viridiplantae > Streptophyta > Magnoliopsida > Solanales > Solanaceae > Nicotiana > Nicotiana attenuata. The sequence goes on along the minus strand of NC_031990.1, from coordinate 86,781 downwards.
GTTTCTGGTGTAATTGTAGCTATTGGTGTTTATTTGAAAGAAAATGGTTGGTAGTATTGAGGTGAAAAGTGGAAATAATGTGTACTCAAATGGGAGTGTACACAATCACAATGGCCTAGAGGAGAAACTTGATGAACTTAGACAAATTCTTGGTAAGGCTAATGGTGATTTGTTGAGAATTGTTTGTGTTGGTGCTGGTGCTTGGGGCAGTGTATTTGCAGCTTTGCTCCAAGATAGTTACGGCCAATTCCGCGATAAGGTTCAACTTAGGATATGGAGAAGGGCAGGTAGAGCTGTGGATAGAGCCACAGCAGAACATTTATTTGAGGTGATCAATTCAAGGGAGGATGTGTTAAGGAGGTTGATCAGGAGATGTGCATATTTGAAGTATGTCGAGGCAAGATTAGGCGATCGGACATTATATGCGGACGAAATCTTGAAAGATGGTTTCTGCTTAAACATGATTGATACACCACTTTGTCCATTGAAGGTTGTGACTAACTTGCAAGAAGCTGTTTGGGATGCTGATGTTGTGATTAACGGATTGCCCTCGACTGAAACACGAGATGTGTTTATGGAGATCACCAAGTATTGGAAGGAAAGACTAACTGTACCAATTATCATTTCTTTGGCAAAGGGTATCGAGGCTGAACTAGATCCAGTTCCTCATATTATTACTCCTACGCAGATGATTAATCGGGCAAGTAAGCTTTTATCTTTGTTCTTGCCTCCAGCTAATCTTTACTTAACCAATAGAAATTCCTAAATAGAAATGAAATAGAATTTGCTTCAGTATGAAATGTGATTGTTTAGAAAATATGCAGTGCAATATGGTGTGCTTCATTGCTGTTTGAATCTTCATGTTTGTTTAACAAACTAAAACTTGTCACTAGGGAACAATTCTAGAAATTTTGAAATTTTCTGATTCTGGTCTAAAATGTGGATCTTTGTTTCTCAAGTTGAGAGTAGCTTTAGACATTTCTTAACACAGGATTGCAGACATCGCTTTATATCTTCTAATGCATCACCTCTATCTCAGAAACACTAAGTTTCTCGGACATGGGTGTGTGTGTCCGACAGGGGTGCGGATCTAGAGGTCAGATTCTTCAAAATGTAAATTCTAAGGTTCGGGTATACGTATCCTAGTACGGATATGGATGCGGAGATCCGGCTACAAATAATTCAAAAAAAAAATCTCTATATAATGAGAAATTTTGTGGAATACTTGTGTATAGCTTGTAAAGCGTGAATTTTTTTTTATCCTCAAGTTGTAGATAAGTAAGGGATTGACTTCCTAGATAAGGTATGCTATTTCCTTCAAATTTACCCTAGTTTTGGTTCTGATTTTGGGAATCAAATTGTATCTCGTCTCGAATATTTCCGTTTGTCGTGGTCAAAGTACCCAAAATTGTTTGAGCAGATCCGGTACGGATCCCATACCCACACTAGTGTCGTGTAGACATGGGTGTGACATATAAACTGTCGTGTCAGAGCAACTTAGCAGAAACATGATATGATGGAAAAGACAAATGAAAGTCATTCATCGATATGTTAGTAGTTGTAAAAGAACAGGAAGAAAGCTTAGCCTTTCAGTTTCTTAACAATATCATCTGCTCGTTGCAGCTGGAGTACCATTGGAGAACATCCTTTATCTTGGTGGACCAAATATCGCCTCGGAGATTTACAACAAAGAATATGCTAATGCTAGGATTTGCGGATCAGAAAAATGGAGAAAACCACTTGCAAAGTTCTTAAGACAACCTCATTTTATTGTTTGGGACAACAGCGACCTTGTAACACACGAAGTCATGGGAGGCTTGAAGAATGTCTATGCCATTGGAGCTGGTAAGTGTTTGCCTTTCTCAGTGTTCGTTGGTCTGAGGGTTTTACTTTTATGGTTAATGCCATTCGTAGTTGATTCTTCATCTGTTTTCTAACAAGCTTTATTGTTAAGAAACCAGATAAAATTGGGCATCTAATGCGAAGTTGCACCAAATCTATGACTATATTCTGCCTTGTTTTCGATTACAGGGATGGTGGCTGCGCTAACAAATGAGAGTGCTACGAGCAAATCAGTATATTTTGCACATTGTACATCGGAGATGATATTCATCACCTATTTGCTGACGGAAGAACCGGAAAGGCTTGCAGGGCCTCTGCTAGCTGATACATATGTTACATTGTTGAAAGGTCGTAATGCTTGGTATGGTCAAATGATAGCTAAGGGAGAACTGAGTCTCGATATGGGTGATAGCATTAGCGGCAAAGGAACAATCCAGGTATTCACTTTTTATTACCTCTCGTCTGATTTTGTCGCTTTCAAGAGTATACCAAACTTAAGAACTAGTCTTTTATTTTCTAAGATGTCCTTCAAAAACAATGCCAAGTTGTTGTAGAAGACTGATTTTGTACCATAACAATACTTATGCCGTCGAGGTAATTTGCAAATGAACTGAAAACATATACAATGCCCTTGGCATGGACATAAAATCTGTTTCTTTTTTTGAAAACACATATGTATATGGTCTAAAATACATGATAAACATTCTTATTACAACGTATCATGTGCTAAGACTCAACACGTACGGATTAGAGTTATTTGCCTCTCTTCCTTTACAGATGGGGAGCAAAGATATAAACTACTGAAATAATATGCTTTCCACCGATTTTTTTTATTCTGGTTGTACAGTGAAAATGTATACTCGGCGTTTGGATTTGACACTGATTGTCGATCCTGAAATTTTCCCGGCAATTTCCTCTTGCATTTGTACCAATGCATCAAGTTATTCAGCTCTGTCTCTTGCTGTAAGAACTTCTAAGGTTCCGACTTTCCAAACAGTCACGTTCTTTTACCTCTTGTATAGGGAGTTTCTGCTGTCGGAGCTTTCTATGAACTTCTAAGTCAGTCAAGCTTGAATGTGTTACATCCCGGAGAGAATAAGCCGGTTGCACCAGTTGAGCTGTGCCCCATCTTGAAGACTTTGTACAAGATACTCATAAAAAGGTAAGTCTTTGCACAACAGAACATATAGATGTTGCTTGTAATTTGTTGCTAATGCCATGTTATGAACTTAAAGAAAAAGAAAAAACAGTTGTGCAGGAATTATTATTGTTACTATAGTTAGAATTTTAACTTTTATACACTAAGGGGTTGTTTGGTAGGGGAACAAGTTATCTCGAGATTATGAGGATTGGATATAATACGGGGACTAAATAATGACGAGATTATTTAGTGAATATATTTTTATTGGAAGATATTTGATTTATTGAACTAAAAATCGGATATACAGGGTATAATGTAAACATATGTTTGGTGAATATCAGATAAGTTGGGATAAACTTTTATTTTTAATTTTAACCTTGGATTGTTTAAAAAACTTAGGGGGTAAAGCGTTGGAGAAGGGCATCTTTGTCATTTTAGTGTTTATCCCGAGATTATTGTTCCACCCTCAGCGTGTGATAGAATAATACCCAATTATGGGATTGACTAATCCCGGATTCAAAAATTCAACCAAATGCGGGATAAAACAATCCCGCATCTAATCTTGGGATTATTATCCCTTATCCACATACCAAACGACCCCTAGCAATATAAAGAGCTAATTTTATCATGTTTTAGCACGTTGTTTGCCTTGTTTTCCGAGTTACTAATTCCACTTGTTATGGGGAATTAATTGTAGTTATCTTTTACATGACATGATTTAGAATTTTCATTTTTGACTGATAACATCTCTATGTGGTTTTTGTACTTCCAGGGAACAAGGGCCAATGGCAATTCTTCAGGCACTGAGGGATGAAAACTTGAACGATCCGCGCGATCGGATTGAGATTGCGCAAACCCATGCTTTTTACAGGCCTTCACTTCTTGGACAGCCTTGATCAACAGTTCATGCAAAAAACTTAGAAATTAAGCAATGAATAAAGTATATAGACTGGTTCAAATTGGATTTGTTATATTTGGTGAAGAAAACATATACTATTTGATACTCAATTTGTACTGATGAAATTTACCATAACATGGTCCTATTTTCTTGATATTCATTTTGAATTTGAAGCTTATTTGTTCTTTAGGTGTATAACAGGTTTTGATTTGTAGCTGCTGCAAGTATGCTAACCAAATTATACTATAAAGGGCAGCTCGGTGCACTAAGCTCCCGCTATGTGCGGAGTCCGGGGAAGGGCCGGACCACAAGGGTCTTTTGTACGTAGCCTTACCCTACATTTCTACAAGAGTCTATTTTCACGGCTCGAACGCGTGACCTACTGGTCATATGACAACAACTTTACCAGTTACACTAAGGCTCCTCTTTAATCAGAATACACTATAATCATGGGAAACAAAACCAGCTGACTACTACAACAAAACATGAATGAAAAGGCTTGTGACATTGCTAATGTATAGTGTTCTTTGATTCTACTCTTTTTATATCTTATGTTAGATTGATAGGTGAAATTGGGGAATCCTTGGTGCAATGGTAAAAGTGGGTTCAAACTGTGAAAACATACTCTTGCTAACATGCGAAGTAATGTTTCACACAATTGACCTTATATGGTATTGGTCTTTTTTCGAACCCTGTGCATAACAGTCTCATGCTAACATGCAATGTAGTGTTCCACACAATAGACTATAACCTCATTTTACTAGGATTCAAGAAGCAAAATTCACACAATTGCATAAATGAAGTAATGGGTTAGAGAGAAAGGCTCCACCTTCTCTCTAAAGGTTCCCCCTTTAAAACTCCCTAGCTATTCTCTTTCTCACTTTCTTTCCCTCATCTTCTCCAGATGAATACTTACGAACTAAGCAACTTGAACCAAAAAGATTTGACCCTTAATGTCCTAACCGGAGAGATGGACAGCCAAGCTTTAACAAATGAGCAAGTAGCCCTAGGGGTAACGCCAGGCCCTTCCCTCACTACACCCCCCCCCCCCAATGGACATGGAAATATGTAGAGGGAAACACACGGATGAACCAGCAACGGGAACAAAGGACATAACAAACCCTACAAAAAGGATGACCTTCCTAGACACCTTGATATCGGGTAACATCGCAAATAATGAACCAGAGGGCAGCCAAGTCACAATACAACAAAACATGGACTCCTTTGAACAAGAAGATGAAACTAATAACTACCCTAACCCAGAGTTCTTCATCCCCATCACCTCATCGGATAAGGAGCGCATATACAAAAATTGGACCAACGCTCTTATTATCAAAATGTTTGGCAGGAGAGTTGGTTACCAATTTCTCCAAAAAAAAGCTTCACGCGATATGGAAACCAACTGAAACCCTATCTCTGGTGGACCTAGGATGCGACTACTACCTAATAAAATTTGCTAAAGAGGAGAATTATAACAAGGCCCTCCATGAAGGACCATGGTTCATAGGGAATCAATTTCTCACAGTAAGAAAATGGGAGCTCAGATTCGTAGCTTCTAAAGCTGCGTTAACATACTCAGCCATATGGGCAAGACTCCCGGAATTACCCACTGAATTCTATGACTACGATATACTCCAAAAAATTGGAGAAAAGCTAGGACAACTAATACGCATTGATGCACGCACCAAATCCGTGCTAAGAGGTAAGTATGCTCGACTATGCATAATGGTTCCCATAGAAAAACCTCTCAAAACCTATATTGTGATCGGCAAACATATACAACAAATTACCTACGAGGGTTTCAACCTCCTATGCACAAATTGCGGCAGGCTTGGACATAATTTGAGTAGTTGCCCTTACCAAAATCCAAAGATGGTGGATCAACAGCAAACAAAATGACACTGCCTAAGCCACACACAGTGGAGACTATCACACAGAAGATTGACCAATGGACAATTGTTACCCACCAAAAGAAAAACAAAAAGTATCAAAACAATTCACACAACCTAAACCCTAGAAAAGACCTAGAGTACCCTAAAGGATTGACTACCAAAAAGCCTAGCCAAAGTACACAACAATGGCAAAAAATCGATGCTGGAAATGACCAGAAGCTATCACCAAACATTGAGGGAAGCCAAAATCCGTTGGACAATACTCAGCCTTTAGGTGAGTCTTCTGCTATCTCACCCCGTCCCTCTATAGACCAAATCCAACAAAAGGATAATACTTTTCTTAAAGACCCAAGACATCAACATCACAAGGACAATCCCTTCTCTTGCCTTTACACAAAGGACCTTGCTACAACCAATCTAGAAACCACTAACTCCCCCCTTAACTCATATACACCCTTGGGCAATACTATTACCAAACAAAAGCACATGACAGTCCCTTAGCAGTAGCAGTAGTACCAGCGAAGGACAACAACAAAAAGCAATCTATGGATATAGACTCTAATATACCTACAAATAGCCAATCCCCCTCATTAATGCAAAACCTTAGTAGCTCACAAATAAACACCTCCAACTCTCCTCTGCAAGCCTTTAGCCCCCAACAATAAAAACACAGTACAAATCAACCTCATTCCTTGTCAACCTCAAGTCATAACCCCATTAATGAACAAGACATTTTGACTCCTAGGATGGACAAAACTTTTGCAGCACATAATGGCCCTACTACCTTAGTAACGGATACAAATAACTACTTACCCATTAGTAACGATTCCAACACTCCAAAAGACTCAATCCAAAGTAAAAACAAAACACAAGATGCCAAGGCTACCATACAACCACAACAGGAGATACCCAAGGCCACGAAGAAATGTTTGGACGAGGCCACATCTCTCAAACCAACCCCAAGCCCCTCTGATCTTCACTACAAGACCCATACAACCAGACCATGCTCCCCAATCTTGGTTGGAATGGGGTCTCATGGGCCATGCTTTGAACATAAGCTTACAACTAGAGGGGAGGGATCTTATAGTCCAAATAGGGGATCCATCCTACCTAGCACAGATTGTAATGGAAGGGATGCAACTAGGCCTAAACAATGCTATGATTCGCCCATGGATGAGTCCCCAACAGCCCCACCCCATGCAAATGAACCTAGGTCCTCACCCATCTCCATGGAGCTCCCATGCATGGCTCCAACAGCTCACGTACAGCATGCCCAACCCCAACCTCCCCATGTACCCGTCCCATGAAAATCCACAAACCCTTGCTCCTACTTTCCAAACTACTCTAGCCCAGCCAAACTCTCAACCCAGCAGCAGCACCCCCTTAGCCCCGCTGCCCAGAACAGTACCACCCCCACCCCTTCTAAACTTGAGCCAAGCACAGATGGCTACTCCAACACTACAAAATCCGAGCCAAACTGTGATGGAAGAGGAGGAAGAAGAGGAAGAAATCCCAACAGAAAGAATAGTGGAGCACGGAGTGTTAAGATACCCAAAAACAATGGCCTTCCAAGTAAGAAAAGAAAAAAGGTTCATCTTAAGTTGCCCAGTGGATTTGAGGAAATGCTCCATCTCCATCAGGAAAGTGAGTTGATAATAGGTGAATTTAACTATAATTAGGCCCTAAAGAACCACCTTCTTGTATAGTTTTGATGATAAAAGTGATAAACAAAATGCTCTGATTAGTGCTTTCCATGCTTTGCAGGTGATATATGACAAGAGAAGGCTATGGAGTACTTTTGGGATCAAATATGGAGAAAAAGAGGCCAATCATAAAATTTTGCCAAATGAACCAAGCGAAGCAGCTCAAGCCAGGCCTGAAGAAGGACTGCCGCGGTTCCACCGCGACCGCGGCAGAACCGCGGTAGAAGACTGTCGCGGATAAGTTGAGATTCAGAGAAGGTGTGTGGCCGCGGTTTGACCGCGACCGCGGCAGAACCGCGGCAGAGGCGGAAAAGTTCAGGGACTTAAGTGCAAAACACGGGATTTTTAGCCCAAACCCCTATTTTAAATACTAGACTTCGCTCAGAGGAGGCAAGAATTGTATTGGAGAATATTTTAGCAAGGAAAACAATTGTGAGAGATCACCCAAAACATCTTTCTTCTTTTCTTTGATTTTTCTTGCAAGTTTTATGATGAATATTGTTTTAGTTTGTTTACTCATAGTTATGAGTAGCTAAATCCTTTGTCTAAGGTTTTGATGGAACCTATTGGGGGATAACTTCTTGTTTATGTGAATACAAATTGCTAGTTCCAATCTCTATTTGTTCAACTATGTGTTTGTTGTAGTTAATTGACAGGATGCTCAATTAGCTGTGCCTATTTAGTGTGCATAACTCGGGAGAGAGTGCATATTTAGGTAATTGTTGAACAACACTACTCCCAAAGTATATGAGGGATCAATAACCGAGGGTTTAAAGGTGGGATTAGGGATAACGAAGCCTTGGGTGTAATTTAAAGTGAATTGTGTTAAATAAAGCAAGCTAGTGTATCTTGGGAGAGTGCAACTAGTAAATTACTGTGATTACTCGGGAGAGATTTACGGTAAGAAGAGCGTTCATGATTAATAGAGATGTGTTGGTAAATTTGTATGAAGCATAAACAGAAGGAATTCCATCAATAGGGAAAATCATTACCTTAGTACTTTCTCATTATTGTTTACAGCTTAGCATCTTTAATTTGTAGCTATTAGTTACTGTTGATCTTAGTTATTAAAAACACCATCAACTGTGATTCTCAACATTTGGGAAATTGATTCTAAAGAGTTTAGTAGGTCTAAAGATAGTGATTGATAGGTTAATTCTCTGTGGATTCGACTCTAGGCACAATACTCAGGTTATATTTGCAACGTCCGCATTGTCCTTTTTATAATAGGGTTTTGGGCTAAACATCCCGTGTTTTGCACTTAAGTCCCTAAACTTTTCCGCCTCTGCCGCGATTCTGCCGCGGTCGCGGTCAAACCGCGGCCACACACCTTCTCTGAATCTCAACTTATCCTCGACAGTCTTCTACCGCGGTTCTGCCGCGGTCGCGGTGGAACTGCGGCAGTCCTTCTTCAGGCCTGGCTTGAGATGCTTCGCTTGGTTCATTTGGCAAAATTTTACGATTGGCCTCTTTTTCTCCATATTTGATCCCAATAGTACTCCATAGCCTTCTCTTGTCATATATCACCTGAGTATTGCAAATATGACCTGAGTATTGTGCCCAGAGTCGAATCCACAGAGAATTAACCTATCAATCACTATCTTTAGACCTACTAAACTCTTTAGAATCAATTTCCCAAGCGTTGAGAATCAAAGTTGATGGTGTTTTTAATAACTAAGATCAACAGTAACTAATAGCTACAAATTAAAGATGCTAAGCTGTAAACAATAATGAGAAAGTGCTAAGGTAATGATTTCCCCTATTGATGGAATTCCTTCTGTTTATGCTTCATACAAATTTACCAACACATCTCTATTAATCATGAACGCTCTTCTTACCGTAAATCTCTCCCGAGTAATCACGGTAATTTACTAGTTGCACTCTCCCGAGATACATTAGCTTGCTTTATTTAACACAATTCACTTTAGATTACACCCAAGGCTTCGTTATCCCTAATCCCGCCTTTAAACCCTCGGTTGTTGATCCCTCATATACTTTGGGAGTAGTGATGGAATTCCTTCTGTTTATGTTTCATACAAATTTACCAACACATCTCTATTAATCATGAACACTCTTCTTACTGTAAATCTCTCCCGAGTAATCACAGTAATTTACTAGTTGCACTCTCCCGAGATACATTAGCTTGCTTTATTTAACACAATTCATTTTAGATTACACCCAAGGCTTAGTTATCCCTAATCCCGCCTTTAAACCCCCGGTTATTGATCCCTCATATACTTTGGGAGTAGTGTTATTCAACAGTTACCTAAATATGCACTCTCTCCCGAGTTATGCACACTAAATAGGCATAGCTAATTGAGCATCCTGTCAATTAACTACAACAAACACATAGTTGAACAAATAGAGATTGGAACTAGCAATTTGTATTCACATAAACAAGAAGTTCATCCCCCAATAGGTTCCATCAAAACCTTAGACAAAGGATTTAGCTACTCATAACTATGGGTAAACAAACTAAAACAATATTCATCATAAAACTTGCAAGAAAAATCAAAGAAAAGAAGAAAGATGTTTTGGGTGATCTCTCACAATTGTTTTCCTTGCTAAAATATTCTCCAATACAATTCTTGCCTCCTTTGGGCGAAGTCTAGTATTTAAAATAGGGTTTTGGGCTAAAAATCCCGTGTTTTGCACTTAAGTCCCTGAACTTTTCCGCCTCTGCTGCGGTCGCGGTCAAACCGCGGCCACACACCTTCTCTGAATCTCAACTTATCCGCGACAGTCTTCTACCGCGGTTCTGCTGCGGTCGCGGTGGAACCGCGGCAGTCCTTCTTCAGGCCTGGCTTGAGCTGCTTCGCTTGGTTCATTTGGCAAAATTTTACGATTGGCCTCTTTTTCTCCATATTTGATCCCAAAAGTACTCCATAGCCTTCTCTTGTCATATATCACCTGCAAAGCATGGAAAGCACTAATCAGAGCATTTTGTTATCACTTTTATCATCAAAACTATACAAGAAGGTGGTTCTTTAGGGCCTAATTATAGTTAAATTCACCTATTATCAACACCCCACACTTAAACCTTTGCTCGTCCTCGAGCAAGTTAAACCACACTTCTAGGCCTAACCGTTGGATGCATTGCCCCAAGTTTATGCTATACCCGCCATTATGAACGAATAACCTAAGCAGTGCAATAGTCACACTCAGATGCAGACTCTAACGCCATGACACACTTGTGCTTACTCTAGTTACTCTAACAGAGGTGAAAACTCACTTTTTCTTCCTGAGTCACATGCCCTCACATCACAAATCTGAGAGAAGTTCCACACACAATAAATTAAGCAACAAGGAACCATAGATAGACAGAATTCACTCACTCTCAGCAAAGAACATTCACATGCCACACAGATACACCATAGGCTTGCCCCTCGTGTAATACTCTACTAATCGAGCTGTTCAGTCAAAGATCAAAAGGTCTTTATTTGGTGGTAATGTCGGCTAAGGGACGGGTAGGATATAGTTGGATATAGTGACTAACCTCCCTAAGCACTTTTAATACAAACTTCCTTTTGTTTCAATTTCCATGTTCAGCCCAATCGTTCTTCCACATTTTGTTGCATATTTTCCCCCCACTTTTCTTTAGGTGCACTGGCCTTTTTCTCTTTTCTTTTCTTTTTTTTTTCTTTTCGTTTTGTTTTGTTTCGTTTTCTTCATCTCTCTCTTTTTTTTAACAGCCATTGCACCATTCAAGTATTTCTTTCCTGATTCCCCTTTTTCCACTCCCCTACTACCCCACACTTTGACTTTTGTATGTTCTTTAATAATTCAAGTGCTTAGGAGGTACAGGTTCAAACAGTCGAACTACTCAAACACAGGGATGTAGGTTATTATAGTGTTATCAAAGAACAGGCTTCAGGCTCAAAGGGGTTAACTATGGCAATATGTACAGGTGGATTCACAATTATACAGGCTATACAAAGAAATGCCTCAATCATCTCTAAAACCAAACAACTTCTATTTCGCTTTGCAAACACACAGGGCAAGTTATAGGTATCGCATGCAAGCACAGAATGCAAGTAATAGCTCACACACACTTGGCATGTAACTCATTCCGAATCAGTTTATCAACACACTCATACGAGCGTTCAAGCAAGACAAGATACGCAAAATTAAGGCATCAAAGTATGAGTCTACAAACGAGCCTAGACGTCGCACCCCAGTTCGTTTTTGTTATTCTCAGGTGTGTACATCTAGGGTTGCATTCTAGCCTTCACCCATCTTGGTCCTAAAACTACAAAAGAAAAATCTACCTAACCCGGTTCAAGAAGAGCCCTTGGAAAAGAACCGTGGTCAAAGGAAAAACCAAGGGAGAATTACTACTCTACCTAAAAAGAAAAAAATAAAGAAACTACATGGACTACTTCCCTCAAGAGTACTGTCCAAGTGGTCCGTCCTCAGGAAGAGTCCTCTACATTTTTTTTTTAGATTCGACTATGACCCTCAAGAGACCTGTCGACAAGTGCCCGTCGTTGGGCCAAGTCAGTTACTTCTAATGTGAGTACAGTCAATTATACACAACAACATCAATCTAATATTACAACATATTCAATGTCTATATACACTACAATACACTACCAGAGCAAGTCTTGAATCCCCCAAGCCTTTACCAGCATGCAGTGGTGTTAGTTCCAACAATGTTTACTCACTACTGGATGCAACGGGAGAGCATGAGGAGCAGCCACAGTCCCACCAATAGCCATGAAAGGGTAGTATCAAGCAGAAACATAAGTATGAATATGATCATTTGGAATTGTCGAGGCGCAAATAGCGCAGAATTTAGATGAGCTTTTAGAGCTATGCTAGATTATCATCGACCTAGCATAGTGGCCTTGCTGGAAACTAAAATGGAGGACCACCATATCTTGGTCCAGGATTTCGGATATTCTAGTTTCATCCAAATGCCTGCTAATGGAAACTCGGGGGGCATTGTACTCATGTGGAACAATGGAGACACAATGGTCGACCAAATTGGTGGAATGGATCAAGAGATACACGCCATGGTAAAGGTACGAAATTCAACAAAAAATTGGTTATGTTCTATTATCTATGCTAGTAACCTCTTGGAAGAAAGATCAATTCTATGGCATAACTTAAAAATAGTAGGAAATAACTATAAAGGTCCATGTCTAGTCGCGGGAGACTTTAATGAAGTCACTCGTGCCTCGAAAAAACTTGGAGGCTTACCCATAAATTATAATAGAGTATCAAAGTTCTTAGATTATATGAACCAATGTGGCTTTTTGGATTTAGGATTTAAAGGCCCAAGGTTTACTTGGACTAACAAGAGCAAAAATTGTAAAAACGTAATTATGGATCGGCTGGATAGATGCATTGCGAACACGGAATGGTTAGAACTATTCCAAGAAGCTAATGTCAAGCATCTAACTAGAAACCACTCGGACCATTGCCCAATCAAACTAGATTTTTTTAAAAGTTTCCCTACTAATAGCAATATCTTTAGAATAGAAACTATGTGGCTCTCCCACCCCACCTTTAGAGCCTTGGTCGATAACTCTTGGTCTGACCAACCAAATATCACTAAAGCCATAGATAACTTCTGTTCAAAAGCTATTGAATGGAACAAAAATACTTTTGGTAACATTTTCAAACGGAAGAGCAAAATACTAGCTAGATTAAATGGCATCCAGACCTCACAAAACTACCCTCATAGTCAATTCCTCATAAACCTGGAAAACGAACTCTTACACGAGTACAATATTGTACTCAGGCAAGAGAAGGATTTCTGGAAGCTCAAATCCAGGGTTCAATGGATCCAGGATGGCGGCGCCAACACAAATTTTTTTTCATATCACCACCATGCAAAGAAGAAGAAAAAATAGAATTATTTGCTTAAAAGACGAAGCAGGGAATTGGCTCCAAGATCAAAAATCCATCCGAGACCTTATTATTGACTATTACAAAAACCTCTATACTACGGGTCACAACCAATCTCTGCTTAATAATATACACCTCTCTTACAATTCTAAAATTAGTGACCAGGACCATCCATACCTTAGTAGTATTCCCTCTACAGAAGAAATAAAAAGGGCATTAGATTCTTTTTAACCCTATAAAGCTCCGGGGCTGGATGGGCTTCACCCCTTCTTCTACCAAAAATACTGGAAGGAGATAAGCAACCATCTCATTAACTTTTGCCAAGATTCCTTCGTATCAAAAAAAATGCTTAAAAGCATGAATAACACCTTAGTCTGTCTAATACCTAAATGTCAAAATGCTAAAACTATCAGGCAGTTTAGACCTACAAGCCTTTGTAACACAGCCTATAAGGTCGTCACTAAGATTATTGCTAACCGCATTAAAACACTCCTGCCCACTCTCATCCCTAATGCCCTAATTATAAATGAGGTCCTAAACCACTTCAGGAAAACTAAAGGGAAAAAGTCAAAAATGATGATTAAAATAGATCTGGAAAAAGCCTTCGATAAAATTGAATGGTCTTTTGTTAGATTTTCCCTAAACTCTCTAAACTTTCCTCCTGATCTCGTTGATCTTATAATGTCCTGCATCTCTACTACCACCACGGCTATACTTATCAATGGATCTAGAACTGATTTTTTTGAACCATCTAGGGGTATTAGACAGGGGGACCCCCTATCCCCGTATATTTTTATCATTTGTATGGAAATGCTCTCTAGGTTAATCGATCACGAAATAGACTGTTGTAGATGGACTCCAGTAAAAATAACTCCCAAAAGCCCGGAGTTGTGCCACCTGTTCTTTGCCGATGATCTTATCCTCCTAGCTGAAGCCAACCAAAAAAAGCTATAACTCTATCATAGACATTATCAACAAATTCTGCAATGCTTCTGGGCAATCTATCAATTTTGGAAAATCAAAAATTGTGTTCTCCAGGAATACCCCTAAGGGCCAAAAAGATCATATTAGCAACTGTTTCTCAATGAGATATACTAATAACTTCGGTAAGTACCTAGGCTTCCCTATGCCCAATACCAATCCTACAAAAAAGGACTTTCGATTTATCCTAGACAAGCTGAATAATAGACTAACAGGCTGAAAAACTAAGTTCCTTAATATGGCAGGTAGGACAACCCTCATAAAAGCCACCCTAGCCGCAATCCCGAACCACGTCATGCAGATTTATGATCTCCCCAAAGCAACCCTCAACAAGATAGATTCCATTCAAAGGAACTTCCTATGGGGCAGCACGGAGGAAAAAATGCCATCTTGTAAAATGGAGCATAGTCACGATGCCTAAAAAATAAGGGGGCCTAGGTATTCCTAACACCCATTGGAAAAACTCCTCTTTCAATGCAGCGTTAGCTTGGAGATATAGAAAAGAGAAAGATGACCTATGGGCCAAAACTATCTATAGTAAATATAACCATAGGAAAAGCAAGAATATAGGTTCCCACACTTGGAGAGTAATTAGGAAGGGTGCTGAAATTTGCAACGTCAACACCAAATGGCTATTAGGTGATGGAACAACCATCAACCTGTGGCGCGATAAATGGATAAATCAATTAGGAGCACTTAGAGATTCCATCCAGGACCCCATCCCAGCTGGAGAGCTTGACCAAAATCTCTCCTGCGTTATTAAAAACGGAATGTTCGACCTTAGAAACTTATCATTTGAACTCCTCCCGGACATAGTATCTAAGATAAAATGCACCTACATAAAACAAACCAGTCCCACTACGGATACACTTGGAACTCTAAGGGTCACAACTATTTCTCAGTTAAAGCTGCATATGAAGCTGTCTCAGAATCCATAGGAAATGGAAAAAAAACTTAGCCTGTCTCTGGAAAATCAACTCCCTAAACAAATTAAAATATTTCTTGTGGATAATCTTTTGGGATAGGTTACCCACTAAGGACATGCTAAAAAAAAGAGGGATTTGCCACGAAGACACTTGTAACATTTGCAACAGCGAAACTGAGGACATAAAACATATCTTCTTCCGTTGCAATTACTCTAGACAAATTTGGGATCAAATCAATACAAAACATCCTTTCTCTCAGAATCCCGTAGGAAAAGATACCCTACATAATTGGCTCAAAAATAAACTCTTGTCCAGGGATTTTTTTAACAATTACCTACGCTGGGCAGACTTCTCCCATTCCTCCTATGGCATATATGGAACTTCAGAAATGGGATCCTCTTTCGAGGAATTAAAACCCCTATCACCAAAAGTCAACCCATCAGTAAAGCAATGGAATTCCTCTACATGGCAAAAAATAGTTGCTTAAAACCACCCAAGAAAATTATCCTTGTAAAATGGGAACCCGCCAACCCCAGCCCTTTATAAACCGAATATCGATGGCTCTTGTGTGGGAAATCCAGGAGTGGGAGGAATAGGAGGGGTGTTTAGAGACGAAAGGGGTCGATGGATTTTAGGGTTCAATATGGGATTCGACCATGCTACTAACATATATATGGAAATCCTGGCCCTCCTCCGTGGAGTCAAACTAACACTAACAGAAAAACTCTTTCCACTAGTAATAGAGACGGACTGTTTGGAACTATTAAACCTCCTAAAATCTAATAACTGTCTCTACCAAAATTTGATTGATGACTGCAGGTACCTATTACGAAAGGCGAATGATCCACAGCTGAAGCACGTTTTTAGAGAGGCTAATGGAGTAGCGGACCTGTTAGCTAAAAATGGTTGCAGCCTGGACACTTTTTGTACCTTGCAAACTTATGCTGTTCCGCCTGTTTTTGTTATTCATGTACTAAAAAGAGACAGTCTAGGCACGATGTTACCTAGACTGAGCTCTAGTTGTAATAACTCTTAGTTGTTGTTGTATGAATAAATCGTTTATTACCAAAAAAAAAAAAGAAGCAAAATCAAATAATGGTTGACAAAATTGTCTTTGTTACAAAATAAACCTAAATTGTAATAAAGGCAAAAATATACTTCGAGAGAGAATCCTTTTTCTCCTTTTTTCTTTGAATTTAAGTTACGTACATCGTCACTAAAAGAATTTTTTACACAATTTTATACTTCTTTGTGTACACAATTTGTTTTGTGAAACTTTTTTTTTTCCATCTGTCTCAAAATTTGATAGTAGGTGTGACTTAATTTTTCCTTTTAAACCGTTAGTTTAAATAAGTTAAATTCGCTTTTTGGAATGGTAAAAATAAGAAAATCTCAAAAACAATATGGTATGTACTTGTACTAGTATCTCGAACCAACCCCAAAAAACAAAAAAAGCAATGGTACTAGTAAAACCATAAGGGGCTGTTTGGTTCCAGAAATAGGATATCTAGGGATTAATAATTCGGGAATTATAATCCCAAGATTGTTATTCCACTTCTAAAGTGGATAGTTAGCACAAAGATTTTGATATAAAATTTTAGTCGGTACTAACTAATAGCTATAATCAAATACGGACCCAGGATTTGAAGGTGGCGAGAGCATATGAGCGGACTGCTCAACGAGTTGCCTATCGGACTTTTGATCTTAAAGGTTTCAGGCAAAATATATAACCATTTTCAACATATATGCACATGTATACCTAGAACTTTTGCCGAGTTAATTGGCCCGGTGACCCATACATAGGTCCGCCTCGGATCAAACACAGATAAAAACAATCTCAAACTCTAACCCATGAGGTAACCAAACGACCCCTAAAGGCCAAAGAAAAAGGAAAACAAAATTCCTCTTACTAAAGGCAAGATTCTATTGGCTAATGCTTACGTTTTCTGAGAAAGCTGATTTGCAAAATCTCCCTCAGCTACGGCGCTTTGATTTTTGAACAAAAAATGGCGGATTCAAATAATCTTGAAGAAACCTTAAAACCCTTTTACCAGAGAGCTTCAGAGGCTGAGGTTTTAATCTCAGCTCATTCTTACATCAATTCTTTAATATAATTTATATTTCTTGTTCAGTGTTGTTTTTGTTCAAGTTTTGTGCTTTTTCCCTTCTGTAAGATCTAATGTTTTAATGGATATTAATGTGAAAGTTCTATGCTTTCCTTTTGATAGGATTCAATGATTTCTGGGTTTTGAATTTTCTTTCAATTTTGTTACATTCTGAGCTTATTTAAGTCTTTGCTTTACTTGTATTCATTGTTATCTGAAGTTTAACTTATGCTGTTATACTTTAGTTTTAATGCGCTCTCCCCCCCCCCCCCCCCCCCCCGGTGAGCTTGCTCCTACTGCCGGTCCCGAGCTCGGATAAAGGAAAAAGGTTGCAGTAGATTGGCAGCCACTGTAAAATTTGTCAATTCATGATGAATCCTTATAATACAAATATCTTTAGGACATGACACGTGTTATTGGTATAATGATGACATGAGTTGAGCTTAAATGGAGAGTGAGGATTTATATAGCCGAGTGCCGACCCCAACTTGTTCGGGACTAAGGCATAGTTGTTTTTGTACTTTACCGCGAAAATAAAATAAAATAGCAGTTTAGCCATAAAGTCACAAGTTAAACTTAAAATACATATTGCTTCATCATGGTTAAGTGAAAGAAGTTTTTGCGCAAGACATGTATTTTATTCAGTTGCTTGGTGCATACGCCCAATGTCGATAAAAATTTTCCATCTACTAGCATAAAGTTCCATGCTTTCCTTTCTACCAGGGTGCAATTGTTTTTGGATTCTGTGATTTTTTCTTTCAGTTTTTGATATATTCTGAGCCCGTACAAGTCTATTCTTTAGTTCGTTAGTTGTATCCATCGTTTGCAGTGACGGATGCAACATAGAGTTACTCTGTTCAACTAAACCCAGTACTTTCGACATAAGAGATTACGTAAGTAATCTAAAATAGTGGCGAATCGGCTTAAAACAGACAAAAAATAGCGGTGAATCGACTGCTCAAAGACGGCGAATCGGCTGCACAAAAAGAAGAAAATGAACAAAACTGGAAGGGGAGACAGGAGGAAACCACAGAAGCAATGAGAAATCAGACGATATAGACCTGCCCTTATATAAACAAGTGTTAAGGGCAGGCCGACAGCAAATCCAAAAGAATAAATCGGAGCATAAATTTATGTGTAAAAATTACTAAAATTATAATAAATAGTACATATGAACCCCTAACTTTAAAAGTATAATGGGTTCAATGCTAAAAAATTTAGATATTGAACCCGTAGAATTAAAATCCTAGATCCGCCTCTGATCGTTTGGCCTTGTGCATCTTGAAGTCAGTTCCATACATTATGTTGTTCTTCCAATGAAGAGTGGATTTGAAGTTACTGCCTGAAGGCTTATACCGACTGTTCCATGGTATGCACTAGGAAGTAGGAACTGCCTAAACTAATAGCTAACACCGTTATCCCGGTGATTTTTCCCGAAGAATCTAGGATACATTCTAATTATGCCTCTCCAACCGTTTACGAACATATGGACATATGTTGTGCAATATATAGCCGCACGTTGCAATTATCTAAAATTTTATGGCCTCTTGACCTGCTTTCCTTTCTTAGAGTCCAACTCTATCATTTGCACATTTATACGGCTCGATTCTATAGGTAAACATTGAGATTATATCCTAAATTAGGTTTTTACACGGCTGCTACTAACAGAAAATGCCTAATAGATTAAGTATACAGTCAGATCTCTCTGTAACAGCATTCCTATATAACAGTCATTCACTATAAAAGCCAAGTTTTTCTTGGAACTGATTATATGTTATGTTATAATATATATTTTTATAATAGCACTTCATTATAGCAGCCAAAAAATATCGGAACAAACGAGGTTGTTAGAGAGAGGTTGACTATATATACATGTGTGTGTGTGTGTGCAACTTTTTCTCGTTTTATGACCATCAGATGATACTAAAGACACTTTCTTTGAATGAAGGAACGATTGGCAAGACTTGAAATTTCAGTTGCTAGTAAGACAGGTGGGTGAAGCCTTCAATCATGATTCTAATTCACAAGTTTTCCCATCTGTGTAAACCTGAGGAGCACTCTGGTGCTTTTTCATGTTTATGTGCATTTTGATGGTTTTTCAGATTCTAGAATTGAGGAATTAGAGAGAACAGTTGCTGAACTCCAATCAAAACTGAAAGATGTCACAGCTGAGCTCAAAGCAAAAAAAGAAAAGGTGGAGATTTGGATTTCAATTCTTCATCCTTTTCGGAAAATGGCAATGGAGCAAATTAAAGATTCCGTTTTTTCTCTTAAATTTATTTCAGGCACATAAAAAGGTGGAAGAACTTACTTCAGATAATGCAAAGCTCAAATATCAAATCAAACATCTTGTTCGAAACCTAGAGGAGGCTCTTAGCAAGTTGGCGCCAAAGTGAGGTATAAAACTTTTTGCTGCTATAGTGCTTACCCAGACCCCAGGGAAATCATTGGGTATTGTTGTTGTTGTTGTTGTTGCTTCCGGAGGTTATATACACGTGATATCCACAAGTTATTACATAATCTTTGTTGAAATGTAATTAAAGTAAATAAAAATGAACTCTCTTTAAGAGCTTAAGCTTTTAGATGAGATGATCACACAACTCCGACATTTGTATTAGAACAAACATAGGTCCTGAGTTCAAGTCTCACCACAATCCAATCAAAAAAGAATATTCACGTGCTTGACATATGAAAAAGAATTAGGCTCGCACGTGCGGAGGTGTGTTGAAAACTTTAAGTAAATTAAAATGTACTCTTTAAGAATTTAAGTTTTTAGATGAGACGGTCGCATATTCCAACATTCTTTTGCCTTGCTGCTAGCAGCAAGTCAAAAGGTGAGTAACTGCATGTATGCTCCCTCTGTAATGAAAAAAATGCACATTTGTAACTATTATTAATGTGACTCAGGACAAGGGCTAGATTTCATTTTTGTTAATCACAAAACAACTTGTAAAATAAGCAATTATTTGGATAGTAAGTTGGAAACTAGAGCACTCAAGCGCCAAGGGGTGTGGGCTAGCGGTCGATAAAGTGAGATGAAAACTATGGGAGACAAGGTTTCCAATTCCAATAGAGACAAAAGAATGTTAGGTGGCAGAGTTACCCACGTTTGTATCAGTACCAGGTGAAATAGTCGAAATGTGCAAGTTACCTCGGACACCATATTCATAAAAAGTCAAGAAGAGTTGGAAAATAGACTTTGTGCAAGTTGCCCTGTCTTTGCTGCTGTCAAGACAGCTGCACACGTATAAAGGGTAGTCTGGTGCACAAGGCATCCCACGTTCAATGATGCTATCAATAGGTTCTCGTTTGCTTGAAAATATCTTAAGCTGAACTAGCTTATACTCGTCATCGTGCTAATGTGTCATGATTTTTTCCCTTATCGCAGGTTGTTCTTCCTAAAGCTACAGTTTGATCTTGGTCCCAAACATGTTCCAGGATGTTAGCTATTTTACTTCCATAAGTTAGTTGCATGTCTTGCATGCTAGCAAAGGATATATTTTAAACTGTTGATTCTTTAGTACATGAGCTTGAAGGAAAAAGGTAGAATTAAGTGTGAAAATTGTGGAAAATTTGAGGACGTCTGAACTTCTATTTTAACTGCTGTTTTTAATTCATGCTATATCAATTTTTTTCCAGTGGCACATCAAACTGTTTAGATGTCGTTTATGTTCGAAAACTTCTGCAAAATCTGTTCAAGTTTTTGGCATAAGCGTTCAACCAAATGCTCTTAGGACTTTGGACTAGTGGTAAGAACACAGTGCATGATGTGTGGATTAGACGCACATCACGAGTTCGAACTCTGTTGCAACAAAAACCTAGTATTCAAGCGAAGGATAGAGATGCAGGCTTATTATTGACTTAGTTTGCGTCGAGAATTTCTCGGTTATAATAACAATATTCAATTAAAACCCAAAAAAGAGAAGCTTTTTAGTTGTCTATATCTTACCATCCGTGGATATTAAGACTCAGGTCTTAACTTAATTATGCTCATTTCTATTACTAACATTTAGTAAATTCAAATTGCTTATCAAAATTATACTATGTTAGGTGAACCTGATCCGTGAACTATAGTTAAACAAGAAATCTAATAGAAGTAATTCCACACTGACAGGATATAGAATGTGTACTTAAGGCTTTTTTTTTTTTTTTTTGAAGGTGCATTTTTCTGGTTGTCTATATTGATGTTATATGTTCCATACACGAGAGTTTCTTTTGAATGGGAAGAGTGAGAATCTTTTCTTTTGAGGATTATATAAGGACCACTCTTTTAAGAAAACTATATACTTACTCCATCTCAACTGTTATAGAAAATCTCGTCATAAAGGGCAGTCCGATGCACTAAGCTTCCGTTATGTGGGGATCCGGGGAAGGGTTGGACCACAAGGTTCTATCGTACACAGTTTTATCCTATATTTTTTGCAAAAGGTTGTTTCCACAGCTCGAACCTATGACCTTCTAGTCACATGACAACAACTTTACCAGCTACGCCAAGGCTCCCTTCAGAAAATCTCGTCAATAAAATGATGAAAAATCTTTATTTTTTTCCACTCATCCACACTTGTGCCATCTTCTAATTAAAATAACACAAGAAATTTTGTATAAAAAGTCGAATTCTTCTCATTATTTTTGAACATTTTCATAAAGGAGAACTATTACAGTTATCTACAACAACAAAAACAAACCCAATATAATCTCACTAGTGGGGTTTGGGGAGGGTAGAGTGTATGCAGACCTTAACCCTACCTTAAGAGGGTAGTGAGGCTGTTTCCGGAAGACCCTCGGCTCAGGAAACTATAACAGTTATCTGATGTCACAAATCTGCGCCTAACTATAAATCAATGTTTGATGGCAGAATGGCCTAAACGGCACTTATACTTGTCCCACTTTGTCATGCCGGTCCTCCTACTTCACTTGTTTTCATCCAGACACTTTAACTTGATCAAAGCCTATTATTTAAACCCCTCTGACCGTTGACCAAGCACATGTGGCAACATAATGGTTGAGCCGGACAAAGTGAGTGTAATTCACGCGGATAATGAGCGTGAATATGAACATTTTGAACCAGAAATAATTAAAATAAGAAGAAAAAATCAATTAAATAAGAATAAAAATAAAATAAGTAAAAAAAAAAAGGTCTCTTTCTGTTCTTTCCCGTACCCACCCCCCTCCCTTTTTGTTCCCTCTGTACCTTCTTCTTCTTCCAAGTAAATATTTACAATCTCAGCTTGATTACATCCCAATCAGCTGTTCTTAAATAAGATTGATCTCAAACACAAATAAAATTGTTATCTAGGCTGCGAAAATATGAGGTTTGTGAGCACGTGATTTTTGCCCTATATGAATTATTCCTATAATTTCAAACAAAATTTCTATTCATTATTTTCAATTTTGTGAATTTTGGTGGCATTTTTCTGTTAATCGTTTGCATTTGTTTGTGCTTTTTAATTAGTGAAAAATATAAAAAATATATATCGCATTTGCATTTACGATTTAACTTTGCATTTTAGGATTAATTAACAAATTAATTGTTTTATAAATTGGTGAAAATCACAAAAATAATTTATTGTTGCACTTTTAATTTTAGTTTGGAATTCTTGGGAAATTGGGTTTTCATTAGTTTGTTGATAATTGTTAGTTAATTAGTGCAATGTGGTAGGGTTAATTGCATTTAGGAATTAGCTTAGATTTTATCCTAGTTTTATTTTGAAAAGAAATCAAAAAGAATTTGAAAATAAAAGGAGATTTCAAAAGGAGATGAAGAAATAGATTTTTTTGGGCCAAAATTCATTCACCCTTCTCCAAGCCCAAACGGATTCCCCCCCCCCCCCCAAAAAAAACCAAATCAAACCCCAGCCCAAATCCATACCCCAATACCGACCCGTCTCCCGTTACAACCAAACGACACCGTTTCGTCGTTAGCAGATCTGAGCCGTCGAGGTTGGGCGATCCAAC
Source organism: Nicotiana attenuata (assembly GCF_001879085.1). Taxonomy (NCBI): domain Eukaryota; kingdom Viridiplantae; phylum Streptophyta; class Magnoliopsida; order Solanales; family Solanaceae; genus Nicotiana; species Nicotiana attenuata. Next base: position 63,485 of record NC_031990.1, on the reverse strand, counting down.
GGCTCAGAAGTCGGGAGTCATTAATATTTAATTGTCTGAACACCCCTCCCCTACCCCCCTTCTCACCGTTTCCATACCCTAGAGAACTCCTTACCGTGAACCATCGTGAACCACCGCGAACCACCGGCCGGAAATCGCCTCCGCCGGCAGCCGGCCACCAAATACCACCAAATTTACACCATGATGTCCTCTCACCCTCCCCATTCCAAACCCCCAATCTATTTCCCTCGAATCCCAGTCGATTCCCTCGAATAGCCAAAACCCTAGGCGCCACCTCCGCCGCCCAAGGCGGCGCCGCCTTCAAACCACCCCAAAACAACACCCCATGACCCCCATGCCTCCCTCATGCCTGATATGTCAACAACATCCTTCGAATATGCCCAGACTCACTCAAATCTTGGATCCGAGGTCAAGCTTCAGTCGTTCAAACCATTCAACCTCAAGTTTTTTTT
>NC_031990.1:27418-63023 GCF_001879085.1 Nicotiana attenuata | reverse complement strand
CCTACGACAACCCGAAGTACCCTCCCCCCCCCCCCCAAAAAAAACCAAATCAAACCCCAGCCCAAATCCATACCCCAATACCGACCCGTCTCCCGTTACAACCAAACGACACCGTTTCGTCGTTAGCAGATCTGAGCCGTCGAGGTTGGGCGATCCAACGGCTCAGAAGTCGGGAGTCATTAATATTTAATTGTCTGAACACCCCTCCCCTACCCCCCTTCTCACCGTTTCCATACCCTAGAGAACTCCTTACCGTGAACCATCGTGAACCACCGCGAACCACCGGCCGGAAATCGCCTCCGCCGGCAGCCGGCCACCAAATACCACCAAATTTACACCATGATGTCCTCTCACCCTCCCCATTCCAAACCCCCAATCTATTTCCCTCGAATCCCAGTCGATTCCCTCGAATAGCCAAAACCCTAGGCGCCACCTCCGCCGCCCAAGGCGGCGCCGCCTTCAAACCACCCCAAAACAACACCCCATGACCCCCATGCCTCCCTCATGCCTGATATGTCAACAACATCCTTCGAATATGCCCAGACTCACTCAAATCTTGGATCCGAGGTCAAGCTTCAGTCGTTCAAACCATTCAACCTCAAGTATTTTTTGTGATTTTCGTAGGAACTACAACATCAAATATTAAGTGTCAAGTCAAATCAGTAAGGTTTCCTTTTTTCATTTAATTTTCTATTTTTATTTGTTCACAGTCTATCTTTGTTCTTCATGTGAACTGATTTGGAATTTTTGCTTAATTGACCTTTGTTCATTCTGTTTTAGGTTTAATTTTTGGTCTTGTTGATTTCTCCTGTGGGTTTAATTTTATTCTCTTAGAATTAATGTTAACTCAGTTTGATTCATATTTCTGTGTTTGAATTCGATTTTCGGTTGTTGCTATGGTAGTGATTTTATTCTTAGTTTTAATTTTGCTGTTAGCCCTTTGTTGTTAATCTATCCTTAGCATTAATTAGGGTTGAATTATAATCTTAGTTAATTAGTTTAGTTTTCAAGTTTTCTTAATTGTTTGGGTATATCTGAGTGTCCCAGCCTCTCATTAGTTGACTAGGGTCATTTTTGACCAGGGTAAAAAGGGTTTGGTGTGGTTGGAATTGGGTTTGGGTAGGTCAGTAATTCCAAAAGGGTTTCAGGGGTAGGTTGGGTATGGAAAAGGGTAGTTTTATTAGAAATAGTGATTTCAGAATTAATACAAGGGTAATTTGGGGATTCTAAGGGTAGGAAAATCAGAATAGAACCCCCTGGGACTTTCTAGAAGGGGTTTTAAACTGAAATTCAGTAAACTTAGGGTAGTTACTTGTGTGACAAGTCAGAAAATAAAGGATAAAAAATAGAATTAAATAGGGACCAATGGGGTAAAAGGAAAATCTGAAAGTGGACCTAAGCTCACCTATAAATAGGCATTCATTTGCCTCGATTCACAAGTTTTTGAGCTCCAAAATCCTCCCCAAAAAATTTCCTCTCCAATTTCAGAACTGATTTGAAATGCAAACCTTCAAAAATCCAAAAACAATAGAAATCTAATAGAAAATCCCAAAAAAAAAAATTACTGTTATATCAGTGTCACTTAGGTCATTTTCAGATTCGATCATTGAATTCAGTTCTCTAGCTCATAAAGGATGAAAGCTACTTGAATTGCCTTGTGTTTTGTTCAATATTTGAGGATTGAAGATAGTTTGAGTCATCTAGGCAGGGGATTTGGGAGATTCGAGTCAACCGTGATCTTAGTTTGAGTGTCTACTTTCCTGTGTTCATTTCTGGGTATTCGAGTTGGTTTTGGGTTGCTTCAGTGATAGAAATTGTTGCTGTGTTTGATCTATCGCTGGAGTTTCAAATCCGTTCCTGACTTTGCTGTGTCGACTGACTTATTACTGAATTTTGAACTTATTCCTGGGTTGCTGCTGAGAACTGCTACTGCTACTGATCTTTCTTCTTCCTATTGATCACTGACTCCCAGGTACACGCTTGAATCGACTCTGCTGTAACTTTGAGCTTGAAATGGAATACAATTACTCACTTACTTGATCCTGAAATATGCTGCCTGGACTGTGGGTGTTGGTAGTTAAATAGGCGTTAAATTTAATTGCACAGCATAGCTTAGAATCGATTTGTATGTGTATAAATCTGGACTGTATAATTATGACTGGATCAGACTGTTTTCGATACTGTTGAGACATTTGGAATTGATTGTAGTTCATGGTCTCAATATCTGAATATTGCATATAAAGGTTAGAACTAGAAGTCCTGAATATGAGCCTATTTCTGCAGCCCGTTGTATTAATTCGAATAGGCCTGTTAATAATTTAGGAAATGGAACAGAATGATCATTTAGTGAGCAAGTAGCTTGAACAATTATGTGTTAGTTTCAATAATGATTCCCAGATGGTTGCTATAATTTAAATGAGGCTTGTATTGATGTTTGGATTAAGGTGTTTGCATGGAAAGTATTGAAATGTGTTTTAGAATCCGAAATTGTTTAATTCCTTTGAGGCAAAATAACATGTGTTGTAAAATCAAACGCGAAGACTACTTCCTTGTGTTGTTGCGCGGTATCGAACCAGAGAATTCATTTCTGTTTGAAGCTGGCCTGCGTTAAAATTGGGCTCTCTCATGAGCCAACTTGGATTGATATTAATTTGGAACTCAAAGTAGTCTTACGCCTGTGGACCACTGTGCCCCATGCTGGACCCAATGTTGATTTCACGTCGCTGGGCCTGGCTTCACTTGGAGCCCGATTTCTTCAGGCATTAAATCTGCAACCATGTTTAATCACATCAGGTTTATTAGTTGGACCCTCGGTCCATTTTTGCTAGACTGATCCCTTTGCTCGAAATAAGTAACTCTCCTCGTGTGAATCATTAGTCAGTCGAAGGGAAGCCTTTAATCACATTTAGTTCTAGCGGGTTAAGCCCATTAACTAGATTGAGGTGAGCCATAATTAGATAACTCGTAGTGCGTGGCCCTCATGAATTAGTTTAAGACCGTTAAGCTAGAACAAATTGAGGCGCGCCAAGCCCGATAAAATCTCAGATGCTTGGCCCCGTTCAAATATTTCTTTTAAAACAATTAGAATCCGAGGCGTGCCATTTAGCAAAATTTCATGGCCCTCGCAAAGCCAAGACGCGTAGTTGCTTTAGGCGCGTATTTTAATAATATTACTTTCTTAAATACGGGTGCACATTTATGTGACCCAAATCTAAATCTCAACGGAGTCGAAATGAGTCAAAAGCCACGGGTGCACTGGTGTAACGTGGTTCGAGATACATTTTCACGACGTTGCAATTCTTATTAAAAAGACATAAAGTAAAAGCAGTTAAAATAAAGGCACATAGGTTAGAATATGTTTTAAAATCAGATAAAAAGCAAATACAACAGTTGAGCGACCGTGCTAGAACCACGGAATCCGGGAGTGCCTAATACCTTCTCCCGGGTTAACAGAATTCCTTACCCGGAGTTCTGGTTCGCGGACTGTTAACAGAATCATAATTTCCTCGGATCGGGATTCGACCGGTGACTTGGGACACCATTAATCTCCCAAGTGGCGACTCTGAACATTGATAATAAATCCCGTTCCGACCATCCTTTAATTGGAAAAACTCCTTTACACCCTCACAGGTGTAGAAAAAAGGAGGTGTGACAAGGTTGTGATGATAATTTTTTCTTCTGTCTCCAATCCCTTTCTTCTGTCTCCAATCCCTTAGCCTTGTCTTCAATATTATAGATCTGAGCTGCCATTGATTTTCCTCCATTTTCCATCTTTGAAATTCGGAGATGAAAACCAACAGCCGTTGTTCCGCCATTGATTTTCCTCCATTTTCAATCTCTGTTCCGCCATTGACTTTCCTCCATTTTCAATCTCTGTTCCGCCATTGATTTTCCTCCATTTTCGGAAAAAAAAAACCCAACAACCTTTGTTTATGACAAAAGCAGAAGCAGACAGGATTTAAGTGGACTTTGGACATAAAAATCCAAGCGACAATGACGAAGAAGAGGACGGAGAAGAAGGGAGAGACAGAAGTAGTTCATACTTTCTAAGCCCTAACTAAGCGGGTAAGTGTTAAAAATGAGGGAAAAATTTGGGTTTGGGAGAGATAATAATCATTTCCCGTTTTATTTTCCTATGTGGCCATAATAAATGACCTGGAGCCTACGTGGTTTGATTTTCTTGACGTGGCGTCGTACGAGGAGATTATATTACACGCACTGGCGGCCTCGTGTCATAAGCGTTTATTATACACGATTTGAATGAGCGTAAGTGTTCAATTGGCAAATTGTTAAGTTTAGGGACCGGCATGACAAAGTGGGACAAGTATAGGTGCCATTTAGGCCATTCTGCCATGTTTGATTACTACAATACTGTTTCTGCAGAACTACATATAGTTGCCAAGTTCTATAAAGTAAGAAGCAACACCAGCCCGAGTATATATTTACAGAGAAAAGCAGCAGCAAAAATGCCAGGCTCAATTAGCAAACTAAGCAACAAATGAAACTTAGGTCTACAAAGGGAGGTTCTTGATTACCAGGGTAATGATCATTTCAGTACCAAAAGAAGGGTAATTATCAACAAAAATAGTAAAGCCTTCCTGGAAGAACTTGGCTATAATGATTCCTAGAATCAACTTTTTCTATATTCTTTCTCATGTATCTGTTCTTTATATAAGCAAAACTTCGTTTCTCTGTACAGTTGGTTACTTGGTTATATGAACATCATTTGCTAGTATCGCCTTTTTCCCGTAGAGAGCTCCCTTTCTTCTAAAAGAAACTTGTAAAATTCTCTGTTATGTTTCATTTGAGAATATGCAAACAAAAAGAGGATTTAGAGATCGCTTCTATGTTGACCGACCTTTAGCTAGCAGCTTAAAGTGAAGGACTTCTTGCAGCTCAGCTTTGCAAAGAGTATATACCCCGCGCAGATTCAGTTGCCTTGCCACAGCCTTGAGTTGATTGAGTGTCATAAATTTTAGATCTGCTATGTGTGGTGTTGGAACAATGAATGCTGTGGAAGCAAGAGGTTTGACATTCACAACTTTAATAACTTGAAGACTTTGATTTGATCTGTCCTGTGATTTTACCAACCTATTCTGAAAGTCTCTCAAATTCTCATTGTCTTGGAGGACTGGTTCCCTAGAACTCGTTATCCTTCTATTCTTCAATTGAGTCAAAGAAGTTGAACTGATCTCTGGAAGATCACCAGTTCCTTTGGCTCCACCGAGTAGTAACATATTTTCCTTGATTGTTTCATCTCCAGACTCATCACCTCTGTTCTTCTGAGTACTTCCTATTTTCTGCCTCTTGAGTTTTACACCAGAAGGTGTCTTGAATCCTAACTCCTCGGCAAGACATGGCTCTTTAGTCTTTTCTGGAGGTAAGTTCCATTTGAAGTTCAGCCTCTGACCTTCTAGTTTCAGGAACAACTTTGAGTCAGATTTATGTATGGTGAGTACTTGACTTTTCGAGGGTCGCTTCTCTTGCACTTTACCTTTGACTTTTTCCAGTGGCTGGCTTCTTTCTTCTCCCTTTAATCCAAGAAAAGATTTTGCACCAATCTTTTTTTCCCTTGCCAACTGACTTGAGGTGTATTTTTCTCTTCTCTGACCAGCCTTCCCTCCATTCTGTGTCTGTTCATCTCTGTATTCTTTGGGTTCTTGTTTTACAGAAATTAGACTGGTCTTCAGAATTGATCCAGCAGGCTGTCAAACAACATTGTCCCCCTTTTAGATGGAAAAGTCTCAAATAATAACTCGATAAAAATTCGAGAGGTCATAATTTCTTTTCTATAACTACAATGAGAAGGCCAAGAATGACACGCTTATACTGAGATTTGAAACTCATAAATTCTAAAAGTTGCTTTGAAGATCTTTAGTTGTTGTATTGTGATTTAGAACACATTAAGTTGACACATGAAGCGTCTCATGGTAGAATGAATAGATACACAGACTCTAATGGACTCTACAAGTACTGAAGCCACAGACTGTGCCCTTAGCTCCCTCTCTAAGCTATACATTGCCCCTGGCTTTTCTTCCTTCTAAAAGGGCAGCCCGGTGCACAAGGCAACCCGCGTTCACGCTGGGTCCGGGAAGGGCCTCTTTTTAATATAAGCTAAATGCTGATATAAGAGTCTACATTCAGGCAGTACATCTTTGAAAAATAAGACTCCTAGCCTGTTTGAATACCGTTACAGCACACTAAAGCAAATGGAAGATATGTCCCAACCTTCGGTCCTTTTCCATTGCTTGTTTCCTCGACTTCTGGAGACGAATTTATGATTACCCTTTCATCATTAGAACTTCGTGGCATCAATTCATCCTCAACTATATCTTCTGATATGTTGATCTTCCTCTTTGTTGTTCCGCAAGACTGAGCTTCGTCTTTTAGAGACTTCGTGCTTACACTCTTTAAAACAGCACATGCAAACTGCTTCTGTAAGAGTAGATAAGATAACCGGTTAGTTGAATGAGCTAGATCGGTACATAACCTTTATATGAATAAATATGCTCAGAAGATTTATAAGTACATTGTTGAGATGTGAAGGATATTCTCTTTTGCTTGCATTGATCAGCTTTCTGGGAATATCAAACTTGTTCAAATCCTTCATAGTGGAATCGTCACTAGCATGGCCAAAAGCCTTTTTGCTGGAAGCTTTGAATATTGTATGCACATCCTGTTCATTGTTTGAGAAAAGATAAAAATGCAGTGAACTGGACGAGTTAAGATGAGAAATGATGCAATGGGGGAGCTGAAACGCATTCACTACAAATACTACTTCCATGAGAATAAAAGGCCCATACAGATACCCGTGAACAGTTTTCAGATAGTATTAGTTATAGACTCACAAAAATATGAGAAGTAACCATAGAAATATATATCTGATAAACTTATGCAGTATATCCTAAATGGCTGAAATCCTGCACACTTAGGTTCAAATTTTCTTGCATTTTGCTATTCTTTTAGTGGAACAAAGAGAGATAATAAGCACTTACTGCTTCTTGATGATTTCTTTCTTGAACCGCAGATGGTATCTGGACTGTAACATTGGCCTGGACAGCGACACCCACATTTATTTCTACAGTCTCATTATCCTTTAAATCGTGGTTGTCCGTTGCTTCAACTTTTATAAGACCTGCTGCAGCTAGCTTTGAACTTCCAAGGCTAGAGTTTGCAGGCTGTTGATTTCAAAACAGAAGTCATGTGGAAATTCAAGAGTATAGTCTCAACCAACTACTTATGGGTCGTCTGGTCACCGGGATAAGGATATCAATCCCGGTATAAATCTGCGATTATAGTTATCCCATGTTTGGTTTTGGTATTAGCTAATACCAGTATAAATTTTATACCAAAATGATGGTATTAGCTATCCCATATAGGAGGTGGGATAGATAATCCCATGGGATATCCAAAACTGAACCAAACGACCCCTCAACTGTAAGTTCAATGATTATTATCTATATAACTGTAGATATAAATTCAACAATTGTCTTCGTTTAACAGCCATTATTTTCCTTCTTTAGTTTTTCAATTTTAAGAATCAGAAATTCCAAAAGTTTCACGTGAAACAGCAATGCTCATGTGCATCCAGTAAGTTACTAATATCTATCTTAAGAACAACAGTAATTAAGCAATCTTGCATGGAAAACAATAAAAACAGCCATCGAATCCAATATTAGATAAGAACAAGTAAATGTTCTGAGACCAAACCTGCTCCTCTCGTGGAGAAAAGAAATTTCTCAGCAGTCTCTCTAATATCTCATGAATTCTCTCTGGGGGCTTTCTATTTGTTAGTAAGTGAACACCAGAAACTTGGACATTTTTATGTTTCAAGGTTGTTATCAAACTATCTAGATGACCAATCTTTTTATTTAAAGCAGCAAAGCACATGTCGGACCATTTTTCATCAGTGCAGGCTAGTTGGCTCTGTAGCATCACTATATCATCTTTAAGTTCAGCAATTTCCGCATCAGCTTTTGCAATGAGCATCTCCAGCACTTGCAGACAACATTTCTCGTTTAAGGCATTTTCCTCTATAATGTCTGTCGACGCAAATCGATAGAAAAAATGAAGTCAGTTAGATGCACATTGATCGAAAGGAAACCAGGTTTATTAAAATAAAAGATCTAATAGACCTGTCAAGAAAATATACAAATACGAGAGTTAATTAATATGAACTCACCGAGCTTTTGATTGAAATAGAAGTTGAAGGGGAAGCTGTTTGTTGGATAACTGTTTTCATCTGAAGAAAAAAAAAATAAGTTAGTGCTTAAACCAAAAGGAACAGTCTGTCCACTTCAACGCTGCTTCTACCAAACAAACCTGAAAACTAGTAAGGTTAAAATAAGTAGGCAGTCCACTTATCAAAATATAATAATTAGACAAACCTTGAAGGTAAGGTGGACTCCAGATTAACAAATCCATCTCTTTCAGAAAATTCACCCTGTATCAGAGACCAAAAACAGAGGATCACAATTACATTTCCTAATTTAAAAGAATACATCTTCCACTAAGTATAAGCTATGTTATATTACCACTTGACTAAGACAAATCATATTACACTACGACCAAATCTCCCGGAAAAGAAGATTTGTTTCTATATCAAAAGCAACTCCAAAGTATCTCCTGTTAATCAGGATACCTGTTAGTCAGGATATGTGTAAGCTATGTTAACGACCACTTGAAATATGCATAGTATGTGAGCCTATATATACACACACACACATACACATATCAACTACTAGTAATGCCTTGGCTGCTAATGAATGCTGCTTCATTTAAAATTAAAGGCAGCAGAGCATGGGTGAAAGCTTCAAAATATTGAAGACATGAACTGAAATTTGTTAGAAGTATGGCATATATTGTACTCAGACGATACTCTAGTACTGTCTAAAAAGAAAAAGAAAAGGAAAATTAATGTAGCATTTCACTATAATAATGTTAAAGCTTAGTCAACCACAAAATATCACAGAGAAATTATCTTCTTCTTCTTCTTTTCTTTCTATAAGTACAAATAGAAATTATCTGAACATTCTGAAATGTTGTGAGATCTTCAACTTGGTTAATACAATAGAATTCAAATACTAATTCGAAATCCTAATTCATCTATCTTTTTTTAAAGAGTTAATACCCTAAAACCCGCCTAAACTATACGACTTTTGTCAGGTGCCAACCTAAACTATCGCATGTTCCCGAAAACCCCCTGAATTATATCGCCCTTCGTAATAAAAACCCCTCGTCGCTTATGTGGCATTATGTGTGTAATAAATCGCCCAAAAGCGCGTGAAGGCTAAAAAAAGTCATTAAAATGGCGTGTCTAACAACTAATTAGCACTTCTCTTTTAATATTTATATTTCTTTTTATTTTCTCCTCTTTTTCTTTATGTTTCACCTTCCTTCCTCATCTTTTTTACCTTTCTTCTCTATTTTTTCACCTTTTTCTTCTCCATTTATTCCTCATTTGAATCTATTTGAAATTTTCTCTCTCTAATTATTTCTGATTTTATTTCTTATCTTTCTCGTTTTATCCATCCTTCATTTCTTATCTAAATTTATTTGAAAGACGGAACACCTTTTCAAGTATTTGTAGAGTATGTGGTTTAATTCCTTTCAAGAAACTAGGGAATAAAGAAATAAGACATGTGTGTAGCTATTTCTTCAGCAATTTAGATATCTCCTTTCAATAATCTTCGGAATTTAGGTCTATCAAAACCCTAATCTTCTATACTGATTTAGGAGCAGAAACCCAAGTTTTTATCCCGATTTTCGAACGGAAGCAAGAATAGATAATGCAATCGAGGTTAGAACGAAGATTAATGGAGAAAATTGCTACTGAGAGATTAGTGTATCCATTCTCCGATGAGGCCAAGTCTCCGATAAGAACAAAGAGAAAACGAGTCTTTTTAAGTTGACCCACTAGTTTTACCCTAGCCCCTTTTTTATTTTTACTATGTAATAATTTACAATGATATAATAAAGAGTATTAAAATCTTAATTTAGTCTGGTTTCCGAGGACAGGTGATAGTTTAGGTGATAGTTTAGGTAGGTAACTGACAAAGGTTGTATAGTTTAGGTGGGTTTTAGGGTATTAACTCTTTTTTAAATGACAGTGGTGTCCAGGCCAACTTGTGCACACCTTAACTATCCCACCGTGCACCTGCTACCTTCCACAGCAAAGGTATTGAGTAACTCTGCCCACCAAAGAGTTAACTAGAAGTGTCGGGTTCGAGCTCCGGGAATTGAGTCCCATTTGGCAGGGAGGACTAAAGTAGTCGTCCCCCCCCCCACCCCACCCCACCCCCCAAGAGTGGGTTTTCTAGGACTTGAATCCGGATACACCAAAAAATATGGTGATGTTCACCCCCTGTCCTCGCCCTCTACAATATCCTCACCTCCCGGCCCCCACCCCCACCCCACCCCACCCCCCCAAAAAAAACTCAGACACCCACCTCAAAAACAAAAACTAAAAAAAATATGTTCGTGAAAAAACCATCTCAAAACAAGCAACATACTGAAATACAGATTTGTCTACATACAAAATTTTAAACCCTTAAACATGCATAAACAAAACAAAAGAAATTCTCGTTTTGCAGAGAACTGTTTAAAAAACCTAATGAAACACGACGACTAACACTTTTCAGTAAAGCATGCTCAAAACCGTACTAATAGAAAATAAAAATGAAATAAAACTACATGAAAAAGTAGGTAATAATACGAAATGTGTAATGTAGTAAAAACGAAATACCTGAAAATTCTATAAGCATTTGTAAACCCAATAATGAAATAGGGTAAAGGGTTTTAAAACCCCAAAAATTTTAGAAGAAGAGGGGGGTGGGTTGGGGTGGGGTGAGTGCGTAGTGAGGTAGAAGAAATGGAAAATGCTAAGGATGGTGATTTTTACAGAGCTAAATAAAATAATGCTTAGTATAGAGTATGGAGAGAGTAGGAAGGGTATGACTGTAAATAAGTGAACTTTGAAGGGCTAATTTAATGGGAATTGGTGAATATTTGTGACGTGGAAGATTTAGGGGAATTATTGGGTCCACTATCTGGTTCCTTAAAAACGAATTTGTGGACCCCACTATGCTGACATTTGATCTTGCCAAAAAAGAAAAAAAAAATTAAAAACAGTACCTCGTAATTTTTTTATTAGAGGTAGTGTTTCATTTATTTCCTTTTTTTTTTCCAACACCTATGCTAACCTATTAATCTTGCTCTTTAATTGATTTGATCTTTTTAATATTTTGATAAAGACAATTTTCATACTTGTATTATTTTTTTATACCTACTGTGTATTCTTATATTTTTTATCCTTAGATTTATAATACTGTCTGTTGTTTTTTTTTTGCTTTGGTTTTCTTATTTTCTAGTTGTGGTTAATGCTTCCCATTACGTGATTTCCTTTTTTTTTGTTATATATTTTTCTCGAGTCGAGAGTCTATCAGAAACAGATTCTTTAACTTTACAATATAGTAATAATATTGCGTACACACAATTCTACCCCGATGCGTTTGTGGCACTACACTAAATACATTGTTGTTGTAATAGAAAAACCTTCACATTTTTCAATAAAAGTAAGATACGACGACTATAAAAAAGACTTAGTAACATTTTTCTTCATGTGCTACAGTCCTGAGTTGTGGATATGTTGATGGATCTTTCAATTGTTCATTAATAAAAAGACTTATAGTTTGTTTGGCCAAGTTTTTTTTGGGCTAAAAGTATTTTTTTTTTTTTTTTTTGCCAAAAGCACTTTCGGCCAAAAATTTAGTTGTTTGGACAAGCTTTTGAAAGGAAAAAAAGTGCTTTTGAGGAGAAGCAGAAGCAATTTTGAAGAAGCAGAAAAAAGTAGCTTCTCTCCAAAATCATTTTTCTGAGAAGCACTTTTGAGAAAATACACTTAGAAGCAGTTTTCAAAAGCTTGGCCAAACACTAATTACTGCTCAAAAGTGCATTTCTAATTAACTAGCCAAACACAAACTAAGTCTAACCAAAAGTACTTTTTTTAAAAGCACTTTGAAAAAAATACTTTTTAAAATAAGCTGATTTTAGAAGTTTGGCCAAACGGGCTATCAGTCCCGTGAATGACATGTGGTAAATCTACTGAAATATTTGTGTAAATAATGAGTGGATTAAGCTACTGTGAAACTAATTCTTGCTTTACTCACTGGTTCTAGACTTAAAAGTTATTTGTGAGAGTCACAAATCAAAATTTTTGGAGTGGTAACTTTACCTTCGGCGTTTGATTGAGAAACAAGTTATCCCATGATTAATTATTTCGGGATTAGTTATTTCGAAATTAGTTATCCACTCTTCCATAGGGATAAAAAATACTACAATCCCGGTATTAGTTGTACCACGATTTTATCCTAATCAAACGTGAGATAAACTCATCTCAAATTTTAAGCCCAAAATTAGTTACTCATTATCCCTCGTACCAAACGAGTCCCAAATGTCACTTTTATAGATATTGGATTGCTAATACTTTCCTCAAGTATATTTCTCGTCACTTCCTGACAAGGACCAATATTATTTTCTGCACTTCTTGACCGGGACTAGTAAGCTATCACATGCATATTCTCGTAAACAGTCAAAAATATAATTTTTTACTGTTTGAATAAGTTTGACAAATAAAATTACAATATTTATTTATTTTTTCTGTAACTATTCGATGCTCGAAGTTCATTGTTTGGCTAATCCGATTCGCATCGTGTAAGTTCACTAAGAAAGATACAATACTTTATGCCGATATAACATATAAATAGCATATTCTCGTAAACAGTCAAAAATATGATTTTTTACTGTTTGAATAAGTTTGACAAATAAAATTATAATATTTATTTATTTTTTTCTGTAACTATTCGATGCTCGAAGTTCATTGTTTGGCTAATCCAATTCGCATCGTGTAAGTTCACTAAGAAAGATACAATACTTTATGTCGAGTGATTTTGTATTTCGAGGCACGAACCCGTAGACCTATAGTTAAGATTGGGAAGTTCCAACTATTATGCCGCCATCTTTGTTGATGTATAGTTAGGGTTTAATACATGTGAGGAATAATCATAATCATCAAAAGAATGTGATGAAATAGATATGATTCCTCCGTAGGTCTTGTATTCGAGCTCCTCGATCCTGCACAATTCAGACCAGCTAGTATCTGTTTAATTTACTTAATGCACTCAAAAGCCTTCGCATGGATAATAAAAAAAACCTCTTGATAGGAAGCCTTCTTCCTTTGATGAGTTATACACAACCCGAATTTGAATTAACGATAAAATTCAAATATCACATAAAAGAGCAACTCAGTGCACTAAGCTCCCACTATGCACGTGGTTCGGGGAAGGGGCGGAGCACCAGGGTCTATTGTAGGCAACCTTACCCTGCATTTCTGCAAGAGACTGTTTGCACGGCTCGAATCCGTGCCCTCCTGTTCACATGGCAGCAACTTTACCAGTTACGTCAAAGCTCCCTCCTTTAAGGGTCTATCATACACAGTCTTACCCTGCATTTCTGCAAGAGGTTGTTTCCACGACTCGAACTCGTGACCTCCTGGTCACATGGCAGCAACGACTTTATCAGTTACCAAGACTTCCTAGGTGCTCATTTTGTCTAGTTTAATGTTTCTATTCAGTGGACGTCGTTATTGGCAAGAACTTATTGAAGACAAGTTATTACAAATACAAGAGCGGGCAGCGTATTGTATGAACCAGCGTGCGGACCGTGTAAATCTGGCTCATAACCTTAAGGTCATGGATTCAAATCCTGTCTATCTTGTTTATCCAAACTATTTTAGGGTTGACTTTATTAACTAGTGGAGTAATTAATTCACGCCTTTCGCTTTTTGGGGTGAAAGAAATCTTCTTCAAATATCACATAGTTAAAAATAATATTTTTTAGGAATGTTAGGGTCAGAAGAGGTAAGGACAGAAGTCACACAATGACAAATCATATTCTCAATTTCTGTTAGCTTCACACATCCCTACAAAAGTTCCCAAACACACAAAAAAGCCACAAATCAAACCAAAGCCACACCTTTTACACAAAATTAAATCATGTCACAACAAATCAAGAAACACAAACACAAAATATACATTCACATCAAACCTTCCAATTCCATGAATGAAACAACAACCTTCTCTTTTCCTTAACTCAAAATCCAACACCAACCCACCACCCCCTTTACCACCCCCACAACAATGTCCACAACACAATCAGAAAAACAAGCACTTTTCATTACCTCACTTATAATTTTCTGGTACTCATCAAATATTGGTGTCCTCCTTTTAAACAAACTCTTACTTTCCAATTATGGTTTCTCTTTCCCAATTTTCCTTACTATGTGTCATATGTCAGCTTGTGCTGTTCTTAGTTATGTTTCAATTGTTTTCTTAAAGATTGTACCTTTTCAAAGGATTAAATCAAGATCTCAGTTTTTTAGACTTGCTACACTTAGTATTGTCTTTTGTGGGTCTGTAGTAGGTGGTAATATTTCTTTAAGATATTTACCTGTTTCATTTAATCAAGCTGTGGGTGCTACCACACCATTTTTCACTGCATTGTTTGCTTATTTGATAACACTGAAGAGGGAAGCTTGGATTACTTATGGTTGTCTTGTTCCTGTGGTTGCTGGTGTTGTTATTGCAAGTGGGGTATGTTTATTAATTTAGTATTTTTTAGTTAAAGTTTGAATCTTTAATTTTGGATCAATTGTTAATTTTCTGTTAGTTTGTGTCTTATTTGGTTTTGATCTGTTCTTGATTTAATTTGTTGAAGAAAGAGAAATCTAATTATGAGCTATTTGGCATCTTGATAAATCTATGGTTGTTTAACATTAAAAAATAAAAATAATAAAATTTGAAGGTTAGCTCTTGCTAGTGCAAATTTGTTAGATCTGAGAATTTGTAGCAGTTAATTTGGTGAGTTTTGCGACTTTAATAATGCTTGTGATTTCTGTATTTTTCAGTTTTTACTTTTTGATTTTTCTTTGGAATGAGAATTTCGTTTGTTATGAAATTCTACTCAATTGTCATAAAGATTATGCTTTTTTGAACAAGATGTTATTTGGTTGAAGTCTGTATTCATGTTATTCAAAGAAGGTGACTTGGAATCTATGTTGCTTGGATCCTTCAAATATGCCGCCGGGTGTGTGTCGGATCCTACAAAAGTTAATCATTTTTGGAGGAACCGACACAGTAGAGCAGCATTTCCGGCAGATTCGAGCAACATAGCTTGTAATGACACTTTTGTTCTTGTTCATGGAATGTGAAAGTTAATAATATAGTCACAATTGTGTGATGAATAAGCTATCATGAAAGTTAGTTGTGGCATCACGTTAAAAAAAATTTCAACTGCTTTTATAATTTAAGTTATTGGGAACCGCTTAATATACCTCTTTATTAGCAATTTTAAGTGCATGATCAGCTTTTTCTGATGGACTAACAAAGTATGTGGATTGATGACAGGGCGAGCCTAGCTTCCACCTTTATGGATTCATCATGTGTATAGGTGCAACTGCTGCTAGAGCGTTTAAGTCTGTTCTTCAGGGCGTCCTCCTTTCCTCTGAAGGGTAAGTAAATTGCTGTTTCTGAACATCTGTGCCGGTGTTGCTCTTTGGGAATAGAATAACAAGGATAAGAGACAATGTGCATTCATTTTCTTTCTGGTGTATGTCAATTCTTTGTTCCAGTACTGCACACTCTTTGGATTTCTGGTTGGGGTTGGCAGATAATACTACAAACATAGTTCAGTATTTAACGATCTTTCTTCTTCCAACTTTTTCCGCTTTTCTGGTCTTCTGGTAGTTAGCTTCTTTTTGTCATTTATTTGTTCAATTGTGAACTTGTGAGTTGGCTAAGAATGGGATTGAAGAGAACATAGATTTTGGTATTCATATCTGATTACATATTTGTGGTTCATCTTCTGCGTCAAAACTTACCAGTCATCTCTCAAGCATTATATATTTGGGTATGCGTATTTGGTTGATGAAGTTGCATCTCCTTCATACTTAAAAAGGACAGCTCGGTGCACTAAGCTCCCGTTATGGGCGGGGTTGGGGGAAGGGCCTGACCACAAGGGTCTATCGTACGCAGCCTTACCCTGCATTTCTGCAAGAGGTTGTTTCCACGGCTCCAACCCGTGACCTCCTTCATACTTATCAAAAGGAAATTATGTCTCATTCATTTGTTTCATTGATACTCTTTTTACCAGCTCATTTTAACCTGCTTTCATTTTACAGGGAAAAGTTGAACTCAATGAATCTGCTGCTTTACATGTCACCAATTGCCATTCTAGTTTTGTTGCCTGCGACATTCGTAATGGAACCCAATGTGATAGATGTCACTACGACACCTGCAACAGAACATAGATACCTTGGCCTACTTATTTTGGTCAATTCGGCGATGGCATATGGAGCCAATTTGCTGAACTTTTTGGTGACAAAGCATACCAGTGCGTTGACACTCCAGGTAACTAAACATTCCAGTGCATTTGATAGGGAGTATATAACAAAAAAATCCGATTTTGCTCTATTTGGACAGTGTTCGCGGATTCAAATACAGCCTTGCCTGAACCTAGCTCTACCCCTGTTGTTTACTTATCAAAATATACTTATGTATATTGTTAAATATGCAATAAAATGGAGTTTAATATTAGGTCACAACCAATTAATTTTCTGAAATAGTTCTAACACAAGATTCCTTGAGCCGGGGGTCTATTAAAAACAGTCCCTCTACCCTCAAGGTAGGGGTAAGGTCTGCGTACACAATACCCTCCCGAGACCCCACTCGTGGGATTATGCTGGATTTGTTGTTGTTGTTATAGTTCTAACACGAGAAGTAAGTAGTTTCTCCGAAATTACTCATGCAATTTTACATCAATATACACATTAAATAGTGGTATCCATTGCTTTTGACTCGTCCTAAACGTCTTCATACTCTGTCAACTTCTCTAGGTCCTAGGAAATGCAAAAGGCGCTGTGGCTGTTGTTATATCGATACTTCTTTTCCGAAATCCTGTAACTTTCATTGGAATTGCGGGCTACACAATGACTGTGATGGGGGTTGTTGCTTATGGAGAAGCCAAAAGAAGATACAAATGAGCTGACATTTGGCCTTTGTTTCTTCTCCGAGGAAGCCCCATACTTTTGTTTTCTTAGTTTAGAGACATATTGTAGACTTAAGACAAAACAGATTCCGCTCCTATGTTGTAGCAGATAGACAGATAGGAGATAGAGAAGGGGTACGTAGCGAGGGGATTGTTCTCATTCATCAGCTGCAATCTTTACATCCAGATGTTAGGATGTATGGATTTGTATCAGACTCTTGATGTTATTACATTAAAGCAATTTAATGTCGTATTTGATATCTTTTTGCTCTTGTGCTAAGTTATTTGTCCGTCTATCTCAAAATTTTCTGTTGATGATGAGATTGTTAGGCGTGCATTTATGCTTAAAGAATGTGAGGAACTATAAAGATGCGTTTGAAACTTGGTGGATAATGGGTCCGCTCCTGCCCCTCTACCTTTTTCCACTTAAATACCAGGCTTTTGCCTGTGACAGCTCGATCTCCACTTAAATACCCAACCTTTAATCTATGACAACATTCAAATTTCAAACCCTGTGACATGCGCCTAATCCAAATATCACACGTTGCACTCCAGCCATAAGACCAAAGCCGTGAGCCCTAGAAGACTCTTGCTAAAGTCAGTTGATTTTGCAAATCTTTTGACCCTTTATAGCAACAAAATAAGTTTTTCTTAATGCAACTGAAGCTGCAAAATGTAGAAATCATGTTAGGAGTAGCTAAAATTCATATTATAATATTATTAGTTTTGTAATAAAATATAAAGCCCCAACTCTTGTTAATAGCTTCCACGATCTCTCTTCAATGTCTAAACTCTAAATGACTACACACTTTTCACTGCACAAGCCACAATAATATCCAAGATCTGGATCTCATCTTCTAAATTTTATTTCACAACATTCAGAATAAAACTATTTATTTCCCAACTTTTAACCATCTGCACTCAAAGTGACAAATGAAAAAACCTTGTAGAGAACATATACACATGCATTTACTACGCCACCATTTTTCAGTAATATTTTAGCTTAGTAACATCGCTTTGATAGTGGAGTAACATGTAGTTCTATCACTTCTCTCTCTCCAAATATTATGTAAGCATTTCCAGTTTTGTGGTCCAAACCTAGTAAAGTATAATTTTATTGACGAATGAACACATTTGTCCCTTATACTTTCATTTTATCTTTTTGTGTAACTAGACTATATTCATAATTCATGAATATATTCGTGAATATAAATAAATTTGGACATTCAAGAAATTGGGTGGATAGACTCCTATATAATATTGGGAAGATCTTAGTGAAGAAATCTAGACCTAACAAAAGAAGTAAACATGCATGTTGTGAAAGACTAGGATGAGAAATAAAACGAAACATTAGCTTTTCATGTGTTGCCTTCAAACTCTATAAGTACTTAAAAGAAGTTCAACGAGTAGGATATCTTCATCCTTAACAAAAGATCGCAGTTTCAAATCCATTGAATAGAGAATCTTTGCATAAGAGAATTGTACCACCTTAGTAGGCCTGCTCGATACAAATCCATATTAGTGGGACAGTGAACTTCGGGAACCGGATGGTTCGACCAAAAACAACCATCACTAGATAAACGAATGAAATGCATTAAAAAAATAAATGAATCTCAAGAGGAATAACAAAGTAATGTATTGGAGAAAGCTTGGGGATGAACAAATAGACGAGAAGGCAAAGAAATGTTAAATCCGAGTGAGAATTTGTCAAAACATAACAGTGGATCAAGCAGGAAATTACTCCTCTCATTTCAATTGTTTCAACCTATAAACACTTCCAGAGCATTACGTAACCAACGAGAGTGCAAAGTTTCAAAATCTGGTCTTCTCATGAATATTTTCTTCACAAACCAAAAAGAAAGAAAAGTAGCTTTTCCATCAAACAAATAATGAATTCCCAACTTCTCAAGCACCTGTGCACAAAAAGAGACGAGAATCGACCAAGAACTTTCAAGTGGAACTTGGAGGTTAGATGGTAAATTTAGCTGTTTTTTAAGTCTTTATTTTGTATTTCTTTCCATTTGTTTTGTTTTCGTTCTCACCTCAAAGGCTCAAACAGGTCTAGTAGCATCCGAAGTTCGACCAAGCAAACCATATATCTCTTAAGAATCTGATTACCACACTCCTAGGCAAGTTCTGGACCACTTGGTAGCAGATCATAGCCGTCATGGTGCTTAGAAGTCTCCTTTTCGACAGGGATCAACTTCAAAATAACAGCAACAATCAAGCTTGCAGCACCAATCAAGACACTGATCAGCCATAGTTGCCAGTTAAGTGGTGTAGTGCTGGCAAAAGTGCCTAAGAACTCGACGATGATAACTTGGAAAACAACTGTCGCAAACATGACTCCTAAGAAAATCCAGCTGCTAAAAATGCCACGGAAAATGTTTATCTTCTCCATATCACGACTGTTTATTTCGTTGAACACCTGTACAAAACCAATCAAGAGTCAGATGGCTAGTGAAGGTCCTTCCGTATGAGAATGCAAATCCACTTTTCAATAGAATTTGGTATCTTCTATATCGGGTTTTCGTTACACTAGTACACAGCACTAAAGAATGAACTGAAAAGGACTGCTACTGGTATATAGATACAGTGCTCAAGATAAAAGCTGGCTTGATAGAATAAATAACTGAATATAAAATACATACCTGACAAAACACAAAGGTGTTAAAAATGAAGGTATTCTGGATTTTTGTAGCATCTGAACCTTCAAGTCTCAAAATCTGCTTTCCGGCAAAGTTGAAGGCTAAGAGTATAGCCAGCTGGTAGATACTGTGTCCTATTATGTTTCTCCACATTGTCTTTGTAATGAAACTCACATCCCTTCCAACAGGAGGCCGACTCATTAGTCCATCATGGGGTGGTTCAGTGGCCAGTGCCAATGCACCTAGAGTATCCATGATAAGGTTGACCCAAAGCAGCTGAACAGCAGTGAGAGGAGCAGATCCTGAAAGTTGTTGCAGCAGATAAGTATTCAGATACTATTTCCTTTTTATTCTGTCCCAAAAAGAATGATACCTTTTTATATTTACAAACAATTTAACTTTAAGCTTCTCATTTTACTCTTAAGGAGATGATTTATAACCACACAAAAACCAATGACTTGTTTAAGACCGTAAGTTTAAAAAAAATTCTTTATTTCTAAAATTCCGTGCCCATTCTCTCTCCCCCCCTCTACCCCCCCCCCCCCCTTCTGTCTCTGAGAGTGAGTTTTGATTCTTTAATATGGCAAGAAAAAAATTGAATGAACTCAATCAAAGCAATGAATACCTGAGGCGCATGCAGAAATAAAATTGATCATCAGAGCCACAACATTGACAGTCAACTGGAATTGCACGAATTTTTGAATGTTTATATATACAGAACGGCCCCATTTAGCCACATTCACAATTGTCCTGAAGTTGTCATCAAGCACTATAATATCGGCACTTTCTTTTGCAACCTGATAATGTAATTTGAAAAAAGTGAAGATCAGAGACAGCTTTAAAGTTTCAATATGTACCAAGTACTAATCTAGGTAAGATCTAACAAACAACCATAATAAACCGCTTGAACATGTGACACTTTTTCAGGAGAAACAAAAAAGCTAAAATGCATACGGACGGTTTGTAGAATTTTCCCAGCAAATGTTGACTAAAATCACATACACAGGAAAAAACAAGTTCTACTTATGTGTTGGAAATTAATGAGTTCTAGGTGATCAATTGAATGCTTAAGCTTACTATTTTGGTGAGATGATATTGAAAAGAAAGATGAAAAGGAATATTCAAGCAGGCAGCTTCAAGCATCGATGAGATAGTTAATGTATCATGGATATTAAAAATATAGAATATAAAGAAGACTGCAATTGGTAAGAGAATTTAAGCATGCTTATGCCCATATATGAAAAGTGAAGGAAAAAACCTTCAAACTGGAGCATGCAACAGGAAAATGGTATATATGACCATATCAACCCAGAGCAGGAGCATATGTACAAACCTCTGTTCCTGCTATACCCATGGCCAGTCCAATATCTGACTCATGCAGAGCAGGGGCATCATTTGTGCCATCACCAGTAACGGCGACAACTTCTCTAAACATGCCTCTTAAATTCTTTACCAGCACATGCTTGTCTGTAGGGGATGATCGAGCCATAACCTGCATACAATATATAAAGCACATTTTCAGCAAACTGTATTCAAAGAGAAGGATGTTCAAAAAAGCAATGAAAAGCACACCTGAATTCTAGGAAGTATTTGCCTCATTTCATCAGGACTTTTGTTGCGAAATTCTGGGCCTTCAATGGCCAAACCATCAGCAGTTAGTATACCACATTCTTTAGCAATAGCTATGGCCGTATTAATATTGTCCCCTGTGACCATCCTTACAGTAATTCCAGCAGCTAAACAAGTTTTAACTGCCTCTTTAACCCCAGGGCGAACTGGATCTTTGATTCCAACTACTGCTACCAATATGTAGCCACTATCGGGGATATTATTTTCTTGATAACCATCTTCGATATCCTTGAAAGCCAAGCAAAGAGTACGCAAGGCTTCATCAGCAAACTCCTTAATGACACCCATGATGTTTGTAACATGTTCTTCTGACATATCAACAATTTCACCATTAGAATCAATAAACCTGTCACACATTTTCAAAACTATCTCAGATGCACCCTTGCAGAAAGCACGGGTATTGCCATCAGGAAGAGCAACAAGCACTGACATTCTTTTCTTTGCTGAATTGAATGGTTCAACCTTCAGCATATTACAATCCTTTTTTCTATCATCAATATCACCAAGAAGTAATCCGTATTCTAATATTGCAGATTCTGTGGGTGTACCCAGAACAGATTTCTTTCCATCCTTGTCTTTAACCACCTCAGCTCCTGTATTATGAAATATTGCCTGCAAAAGAAACTCCAGTGCACTTTCTGATATATCCGTTATTGCATCTCCACCTGCACCATTTTCTACCTTTTTAGCCTTTCCACAAATCCATATTTTATTTACTACCATATGGTTTGTTGTTAGTGTTCCTGTCTTATCCGTGCAGATGCAAGATGCTGAACCCATTGTCTCACAAGCAGAAAGATGCCTCACTAATGCTTTATTATCCATTAACTTTTTCATTGCAAATGCAAGGCTCAGTGTGACAGCCAGAGGTAGTCCTTCAGGAACTGCAACAACGATTATAGTTACAGCGGTGGCAAAGTAATTTAGAAGAGTTAATGCATCACTGGAAGACCATATGGTGAATTGATGGTGAGTAGCTTTATCCACCATAAATCTGACTATTAACACAAGAAAGGTCACCACAGCAAATCCCAGCCCTATCTTTCCAATAATAGTGGCAACACCATTCAGCTTAACTTGTAGAGGAGTCTCATCTTCTCCTCCTTCGCTAAGAGTTTCCATAAGCTTACCCCATTCAGTTCTCATACCAACAGTGGTCACTAGCATCTTAGCTGAACCATCTTGTACTTTGGTTCCTGATAGAAGAAAAGGTCTTTTTTCATATATGCTTACTGGCACACTCTCACCAGACAAGCTCGATTGATCAATTAGCAAGCTATATCCTGATATGAATATTCCATCAGCCGGAACAAGATCTCCAATAGATAAGTGAACTACATCACCAACCACCAAGTCATAAATGGAAACCTTCTGCCTTGATCCATCTCTTGTGACCTGGATGGATATCTTTTTCTTCTCCTTATCCAAATCCCTGAACTGCAACGACTGCCTATAGTCACTAACCGCAGTAACAAAGACTACCAAGAATATGCTGAGTAGAATTCCTAAACCATCATACGTTCCTTTTGGCCACCCTTCAGTAGCAAGTCCGACACCAATGGAAACAACAGCACAAACTATCAGGATGACGAGAGTTAAATCATGCAGAGCCTCCCACACGAATGTCCAAAAACTTCTAAAAGGTTTCTCGGTGAATTTGTTTGATCCATATATATTTTGTCTCACAGCCACATCACTAGATTTGACTCCTTCGTTTGATGAGACTTTCAATTTACCTGCAAGCCCTTCAACACCTCCAAGTTTCTTTAAGGTTTTTATATCATAGGAACCAACTATAGATGCAAGTTTATCAGGGTTAATTCCAAAGCCAGCAGCTCGAGCTTCTTCTGGCAAGTCTTTTGCCAGTTCAGCCCCTATATCTTCTCTGACCAGGTCAGAAGGCCTACCATGATCACCAGCTGTAAAAGAATAGAAATGAAATGAGAAAAAGCAGAAAGAAACTTGCGGAGCAGCTACATGTTTTAATGAGTTAAAAAATAAACTGAAGATATGAGCAAATTGTACCATCAATGAACTTGAGTGCTGCCATATAAGCCATGAAACCAACTCGAATCTTTTCCTGGAAATTGCATGTGGTAAGAAATGTAGCTTGCTCAGTATACAAGATTAGAGAAGTTATATCAGTCACCAACACAGTCCTCCATAGTATGGTTACCAAAATCAATGACCAAACCCACGCTTTCCAGTTATATCATTAGTTCCATGACGAGACAACATAGTTTTGTCACAAGATTGCTCTGATTAGGGAACTCAACTATAGTATTTTAACAGCAAAATGATTCATTAGTTTTGTCACAGGATTGCTCTGATTAGGGAACTCAACTATTGTACTTGAACAGCAAAGTGACAGCAAAATGATTCAGGTTCTCAGTAAAATGATACACCGATCATTCTTAGTGTCATAAGATATGGATGATGCCAAGAATCAACTGCTTTTATTAACAAAAGTAGTGTTTTCCAAATGACCATTATATAATTTTTTCAATATCAAGTGACAACTAGACATTAACACAATATAACACTTTATGTCTACATACTAATGCTTTTTGTAGTGACAGATCAAAAGGATAAACTTTAAAATAACTATAGCAGGCTGATTGTTGAAGAATTGCAATAACAAGGTCATATTATGGGTGAGGGCAGAGGCGGATTTAAGATTTGAGTTTTATGAGACCAGGATGTCACTAAACCCACTGACCTTTTGAGTTGCCGATTCAAAATTTAATATTTGAACATGTTTAATAGATTTCTTAGCACATATATAAGGTTTGAGTCAAAACAACTAGTTCAGCCGAATCCGTAGTGCACCCGGCCACCCGCCCCAGATCAGGGAAGAAAAACATCATCGTTCAATGTGCACTGTCGGAGGGATGCGGTTGTTGCCGGCATAGGAGTATCTCAAAAAACTGAAGCAGCAACTTACATGGAACAAAACAGCAATACAGGCAAATCATCACTTAGATTGAACAAATCTTTTTTTTTCTCTTTCAAATCTTTGCATGTCAAGAGACCTTTTTTGCAGTGTTATGATAATTATGCATTACGGTGATGATGGTACTTATTTGATTTTCCTTTGTTTGTAGAAACGTCTCAACCCTGTTACTTTTTTCAAGTTTTCTGTCTTCTTGCAGCTTGCAACTTGCAGGATGGCATAGTAGCTTTGAATGCACTAGTTTTGTATAATTTACACAAAAAGGAACAAATGTTACTATAGATATAACATGTAGTTTGTTGAGCATTTTGTTCAAAGCATAAAGCATTCACATGTCAGCTACTGTGTATTTTTTTGTACGTGACTGTCCTGTTTCTCTTCTCTTTTCTTTTCTCTTATGTATATTTTATGACGCAAGTGTTTGGACCACCTTCCGCACAACTAGGCTATCTTACGATACTTGGTGCCTTCCACAAGTACGGGTAACTCTACCCGCCAAAACTTAGACAGATGAAAACCTAGTGATTTGAACATCAGCTCCACCCACCTTAACGGATACCCTTTTTCCTGAGACATTTATTTTATTTAATAAGGTAAACCCAAAGACTTTTCTAGCTATCATGTGATTAGATGGTCGAGAAGTAAAATAGTCCAGACAAGGAATATGGGATGTTATACGTCAAAGAATACAATTTAGGGTCTGTTTGGAAAGCCACCGGGTAATTGAATTTGGTGTAATTACTAGGGTAGTAATTACACAACCTAGTAATTACACAGTTATGTAATTACGACGACATGTTTGTTTGTCATAGTGTAATTACATGTTTACTGTTTGGTGCACAAGTGTAATTACGCAGTTACATTAAATTTTAAATGAAGTAATTATCAGAAAAGTTAATATAATAAATATATGCCATAAATTTTTATAAGTATAAATGATATTATATTTGGTATTTAAGATGTATGTTTTTTTCGTGAATATACAATTAATTAGTAATGATATATTTATAAGTAATATTGTAAAAATAATTTATATACATATTCAAATTAATAATATTTAATTTAGATGCTTACAAAAACTAAAAATTATACGTTTTGTAAGAACATCATGGAGTTCATGTTTGATAAAATAAAATAATATTTATAAATATAATGTCATAACATTATTCAAATGTTTGACAGAACTAATCTATCAATTCTAACTAAAAAAATGAGCGACATGCAATGTGAGTCAATACTACTAAATCAAGTAAATCAGAACCATGAATATAACACAATTTCAAAATCTAAAAAAATAGTCTAACATATGCCAAATTTCAATATAATAATAGTAAGTTCCACTATAACTTAAGATTAGGAAACATAATAAGTTTATAACTACATTCAACAACGAAATTCCTCTTTAATTGCATGACTCATTATTTCTAATATTAGGAGGTGTAGTTTTAAAAAATAGAATAATAAAATAAATAAAAAATAAAATATAAGCAATTACATAGAATCACAAGTAAAGGTAGAGAAATAAAATTTAAATAATGGTACAAAGAAAAAAATATTTTAAAATTTTAAAAGAAATTATAAAGTAAAATAAAATTAAAAAATTAAAATAATAGAAATAAAAAGTTATAAAGAAAATAAATTAAAATAAAAACAAAAAGGAAAGAAACTAAAAAGTAACCCTGTAATTACACAGTGTATTACCACCAATTCTCACCTCCCCTTGAGAATCGGAGAGTGTAATTACACCGCTCCAATTACACTCAATTTCATGCTGACCAAGTAATTACTTAGCCAAATAAATATGTCAAACTGTATAATTATACCCAATTACACCCAAATCTATTTCCAAGATGGCTTTTTAAACATTCTCTTACGGTCACAGAATACCAATTGTTTATGTTTTCTTTATCAAAAGGAAAAAATTTAGAGTCACAGACAACAAGAATATAACAGTGGTGGAATTTTTTATTAAGAGAAATACGAGAAGTAGGAATTGATGTTCCATGTGGCAACCAACGGTTAGGCAAAACAAACGAAACACTTCTTGGTGGGACAAACAAAAAACTGCAGATGGGGCCAAACTGCCAGCAAAGCCTCAAAAGATATTTTATTTCGGGTCACCCGTCTCCTTCTGTACTTCTTAGTATACTATTCAATGTCAATGTCACAAGGAAATTTCGCTGCTGACTACGTGTTAATTAGCTAGATTTTGACCATTTTGGCACTACATTAACTACGACGTATTCCGTACTGTTTCTCCAATTCTAAAATCCTAAAACCCATTATTCAGAACCCAAACCTCACTCAAAGGTTCTTTTAGCCAGGAGAAAGCTCCTAATAGTATAATTTAAGCATGTGCGTGACCACAAAAGAACAAACTTCTTTTAAGCTCTATCAGAGATGAGGTATGGTTTGTTATCTCCATGCGAATTGATGCCTGGAAAGAGCAATTTGCACTGCCACTCCTATGATGCTAGAAGAAATGTCAATGTCAGAAGGAAGTTTCAAGGAAATTTCGCTGCTGACCAAATGTTCAGTAGCTACACTTTTGACATTTTTTGGCACTACATTAACTACATCATATTTGATGTTGTCCCAAAAAGAATCTTTTATATAGAAATTTTTTTAACTACAAACTTTTTATTTATCCTTGCTGAGATGACACATAAAATTATTATAACTTATTTTAGATTACAAATTTAAAAAATCTCTTTTGCTTTCTTAAACTCATACCAAGGTAAATTTCATATAAAATGGGATGAAGGGAGTAATAAGCATCTGGTAGTGCACATAAGAACAGACTTCTAAGTTATATTTCATATAAAATGAGACGAAGGGAGTAATAAGCATGTGGCAGTGCAGATAAGAACAGACTTATTTTGTACTCATCTACTCAGCAGATGAGCTATTGAGCTCTACTGCTCTTCCAGAGATGAGATATGGACTGCTTTCTGCATGCAAATTGAAGTGTACATAGAGGAAAAGAGCACATTGTGCGGCAACTACTGCAGTCTTGTGAAGTCCAATTTTGAAAGTTGAAATTACCATACTCACCGTACAATTAACAGTGGCTTTGTGTTTCTTCAGAAATGCGGCAGACCATAAGTTTTTTTTGTAAGTTTAGAAATAATGGGGCAGACCATAAGTATGATTAAGAAGGCAGCTAAAAGATCTCAAATCCTTATAACGTTTTAGGCACAGAATTAACACAACCATTTATAAGTACGTAAGAATTAATCAAGCTAATTTAATGACAATGACGTTAAGCAATGTTTGACAACACACTTTAATGGGGAAACAAAGCATGTGTCCTAAAGGCAAAACAATCTAAGGTAAATATGAACCCCACCTTCCCCCACCTCCCCCCCTCCAAGATAAATACCAGGCTTCAATCTCCATGTAAATATTAAGTTCAATAATCTAAGTTCCCGTTAAACATAGATTTGGGTTATTTTTAAAAAAATACTATTTGTTCATCAAGTTTGATCAGTTTCCGAAAAAAATTTAAAGAAAAATTTTTAGTTTCCAAGTGAATATTTTTTTCCAGTCATAAAATATTAATATTATTTCAAGTAAAATGCATATCCAAACACAACAAGTTCAGAAAATTATTTCTCAATACAACTTCACAAACACTTTTTTTAAGTTTTAACTAAATTTATATCCAAACGATGGCTAAGTCATAAATTCCTCAAACTTTTGTCACTTAAATTAAGCTGCGAGCAAATATGGAAGAACCCTTTTTATCAACAACAGAACATATTATGCTGGCAAGTTACCTAAACCCAAACTCAAAAGGGGGGCCTCAATAAAAAAGGGAATAAGTTCATCTCTTTACTGAACTACCGTGATTGTAAATTTTTAGATGGTCCCCGTAAACCACCAATGCATTATCCAATTGTTAGGCAGCCCACAACACCAAAACAGTACCCTACACTGGTAGATATAGATAATCATAATAACGTAAGGCTACGGTCAGTTATTTTGCCTCTAGAATCTAGACCAAAATGACGAGGGCCTCATTTTCCTCCAAAAAGTCATTGCATTTAGCAGCAGCAGCAGGAAATTAGTCCCCATTAATAAAGTCTAACTAGT
The DNA here is from genome assembly GCF_001879085.1 of Nicotiana attenuata. Taxonomy (NCBI): domain Eukaryota; kingdom Viridiplantae; phylum Streptophyta; class Magnoliopsida; order Solanales; family Solanaceae; genus Nicotiana; species Nicotiana attenuata. The sequence continues at coordinate 34,598 of NC_031990.1, read as the reverse complement.
TTGTCAATAAAAAATTACTACCTCGGTTCATTTTTACTTATCTACAGTATAAAAAATATATTTTCACTTATATTTATTCATTTTAGCAAATCAAGAGAAAGATAATTCTTTTGATCTTGTTTTACCCTTATCATTAATTACTCATTTTCAAATTATTTTTCAAGAGTTTTTGAAATACTATAATTATTAGGGGTTATATGGTAAAATACATACTACAGTCAAACTTCTCTATAAAAGCCTCACCCGTTCCAGATTTTTTTGGATATTATAGCATAGTGTTGTTATAAAAAATATATTTAAAAAATATCATGAAAATTGATTTCATAAAGAAACTTGGCTTTTATAGTAAATGGTTGTCTGACTATACAATTATTATTAGTTTTTATGGGACGTAAAAAATTGAAAGAGGACTAGTAAAAGTGAATAGATGGAGTACTAAATATTGTGTTTGACTTGCTGACCAACGAATAGTTCTATCATAAAGCTAGAATATATTTATAATAAATCATTTATTAACGGAAAATTTAAAATTTGTTGTTGTTGCATTAATTAAGAAATTAAACATAAACTAATTCATTTGCCTAACCAGATCTGGTTTTTAACTGACACAAATGTTTTCTATGAAACTCTCATATTCATTTTTGTATTTAACTTTAATATAATTGTTTATAAATTTTTAATAGATATACTTTTTAAGAAATTATAAAGAATATTGGGAAAAGTTTACATCTTTCAGTCTTCCCTCATGTAAGATCCAGGTTTTTGTTTCTATTTATCCTCCATATTAAAAGTAATTTGCTCGCAAGTGGAAGATAGTCCAGCGGAGAATCCAAAAAAGAAAAAGGACCAACAATTTTCTAACTAATCGCATCCGAAAAGTCAAACAAGAATATGTCATTGTAGAAAGGAAATATAATAATACGAATCAAATATGGAAAGTGCTGAAGCACTACTAATGGTGGATTTCATAAGATCTTTTACCATGTATACACTCTCATTTTATATATTGTTGAAAAAACGAACTTTTTGACAAATTAAGTTTTATGTGATGATCGCATAGAATTTTTTTTTACACATCACATCTAATTGCAAGTAATTTTATTTAATAGAACTTAAAATAAATATTTAAGTAACTTATATAACAGGTTTTTTACACTGATTGTATAAAAAATACATAATGTAATCAGATTGTATATAACGATAAATCCAAAAATAAAAGGCGGATCTGTGATAAATTTTCTGTGGTTGAAAATATTGTAAAATATTTTGGACATGAAAAAGGATGAGATTTACAGAGCAGGAGAAATGTTAACATTTCCATAACAATTTTCGGTGTTTTCCATCAATGTACATATATTTTGGCACAAGGTACCATTGTTATGAAGTATTACTCATTTATCATGTATTAACGTTCTAGCTAGAATATCTAATCGTCTATTTATTTAGACGTTAAAAAAACAAAGAGAAGTTCAAATGGAAACGAGATTTCAAAGCCGAAAATTCTTACCGATCCAAAAAAAAACTAGTAGAAAGTTTCAAAAAAAAAAGGTAAATCTTCTACACAGATCATAATTGAGCTCATTCCGCCTTATTTCTCGGAAAACAAAAATAAAAGAGATGATCTGTCTCCATCTCTACCAATGAAATGTACAACTATTCAAGCATATTGTATCAAACTGATCAAGCACGCCATAAACATTTCCGATGTTCTTCCCAGTAATGTAAAGGTATTTCACTATAAAATATCAAAAAAAAATATCTCGATTTCGGATTTCAAAATCAGTTCTATAAAGTTTTTCAAAAAGTATGTAAATCTTCTCAGTTATCATAAGCGAAATCGAATTCGAACTCATTTTCAGGTTTATATTCTATTCAAAATAAAATTTACAAGTATCAACGCACATTGTACAGCACTTGTGGAGCATCATATTCCAAATTTCATAATTACATGATTTCCAGAGAACTTTCAATGACATTTGATTTAATTACCAGACATATTAAGTATGTATTTCCTGTTCTAACAACAATCTCTATTCATCTATTTAGAGTAAAAAATAACAAAAACACAAGATTTCAACATTGAAGAAAACTCTTCTCGTTAAAGAAAAAAACTCTAAAATATATTGAAAAATTACTAAATCTTCTTCACTATACTCTTCCTTTTCCTGCGACTATTTTCATGATATTTTCACGGAAAGCATGAAAACAAAAAAAAAAAGGAGATGAAAACATACTCTGGTTTTTTCCATGAGCTCTTTAGCTTCTTCACGTTTTTCGAGATTCGGAGCATATCGGAACCGACGCCGGCGATTCTTAACGAGAGAAACAGCATCTCTCCATCTCCTCTGAGCTGCTTCCGACGGATATTTCGCCGGCAAATCAAACGCCTCCGGCTCCAACAGCGACATCGCGAATGTTTATAAAACCGTAGATTCGTAGATCAAATGAATACGTAAATAGGCTAATATATATATATCAGTAAGAGAAAAATGTTAAGCCGGAAATTTTATAAGAAGAAGCAGGAAAAAGGAAAATATTATTTTGGTGTTTTATTGGACTATTAATTTTAGAGAGAGAATAAAATTTGAACGGGGATTGGTTTACGAGCTTTTTCTTATTTTCTTTTTCTATAAATAGAAGACGCGTTGATTTAGGACAAATTTGTTAAAGTAGTCCCTTTAGTCTGGTTATATTGCTAGTTTGACCCTACCTTTGTTGACTTTTCTCTAAAAGTCAAAACAGGAGTTTTTTTTTTTTTTTTTTTTTTTGTGCAAAAGATAATATCATATATATTAGCTACTGTGGCATGGCTGTCTTGCCATACTTACTTAAACTATTTCTAAACAAAACTACATTAATACTACTACTACCATTAGCGTATAGCATAGTATTCCCATGGGCCTACTTTTATAGAAATTTAAGCTTTTTTTTTTTTTAAGTGCAGTTTGAGGCACTAAGCTACTATACGTAATATTACCCTGTATTTTTGCAAAAGCTTATTTTCATGGCTTGAAGCTTATTTTGACTTTACCAGTTAAGCTATATATATTATGATCAACATAGTTGTGATTGTAAATAATTATCTTTTTATTCGATCATTAAATAACGTGTAATATAGAAAATTATATTTACTTATAAGTGTTTTAAGTTCAAAATAAGCATTTAATGAAATTTAGTGGGACCTAATAGAAGTTTTTCGATTGTACATGATTTATTTTGCTTCAAAAAGTTAATAAAAGGACTGAATTACATGCTAAAGTTTAGGAGCTACACCTTTTGTTTGGTTTCCCGGTATCCAGTAACCGCATTGGGCCCGATTAAATATGAATTTTAGTCGGAAAGTCCTACATTGGAAGGTAAAGCGCCCCCCAACAAAGGTGACTCCATACCCAGGGCTCAAACCTGAAACCTCTGGTTAAGGATGAATGAGTACTTACCGCTCAACCACAACCCTTGTTGGTTTAGGAGCTACACCCTATCATAATATATCTTAGTTTCAAGATAAAAATTATCATTTTTATGAAGATTATATATAAATATCTTTTGAGTGGCATGCTAATATTAAAAAAAAGCAGCTATTAGTGTATTTAAATCAAATTATTTTAAAATAAAAAAAAGTAGGGGTAAGGAGCATGAAGAGCACTATGTCTAATTAAAATAGAAAAATTGTAAAGAAAGATTGAAATTTTAGGATCGGATACTTTTGGTGTGATATCAAAAGGTACTAGATCAAATGATAATTTTTTGGAAAGTTCCCATAATACTTTTTGCAAAAAGGAGAAGATCTCATTGGTTAATTGTATTTCTTTAAAGTGTTATTAACTTTAAATAAAGAAATAAACCATCCCCTACTTATTTAATTTTCAAGTTTTTTTCATGTAAATCGCAGTTTTACTTTCGTATGGCTAAAAGGCAAATGAAATTAGAAATTTCCATCTTTTCTAACTTCCAATTTAAGTTGATTGAAAATGTTGACTTCAAAGGATACCCCCACTCACGTACTTTTTCTTTCTTATTTTGTTGTGTTAAAGAAAAAAGGTTTGATTAATAATTGATGTCGGTGTCACATGAGCTTGATTGACCCAAAAGACACGGCCAAGTCTAAAACGAGCAAAGATAATATCGATATCGCATGAGCCTAATTGACCAAAATGACACGGCCAAGTCCGAATGAGCAAGATGATGCCGACGTCGCACAAGCCTGATCAACGCTAAGGACATGGCAAAGCCCAAACGAGCAATATAATGTCTGTGTCACATGAGCCTCCCAAATCCCAAGGGCACGCCCAAGTCCAAGACAAGTACGACCGTTATGGTATGATTCATGCTTAAAATTGGAAAAGAAATCTTTTTTTTTTCAGCGATCCGAACTAGTAGTATTATTTATTTATAAGGGGACTTTTAATCAAATTTTATTATTGTTCAAAATTTGTGTGCAGTTGTTATTTGCTATCAAAAAAGTGGTTACCGCCAGAATTGAATTCATCCTAAAGGCTGCTGGTCCTTAGGAGCCAATTTTTAGTAATATTGAAATCCAATAATCAATATAGGATATTCAATTACTCCCTCCGGTCCACTTTAAATGATGTTTTGGCAGTTTCTTGTGGTCCATAATATTTAATTTTTTCAAATGTTAAGAAAGAATTAACTTTTTTTTTTCAAAGTTGCCTTTTGAGTAAAGAGCCTAGGAGTATTTTGTTGTACTTCAATGAAGAAATTAGAATTAATATGGTCAATTATATTATTAATTAACGTTAAAAGATGAATTCCTTAATTTGTGTGAAAACAACAAAAAAAATCACTTAAATTGGGCCGGAGGGAATAATGAATTTGTCAAAACTGAGAGCTGGTGTCTCCTTTTATTTGTTATTGTGCCTGGCTTTTTATTTTGTTATCTTTTTTCATTAATTAAATGGTAAAGTTTCACTTTATAAGTTAGTTTACTTTGTAAGTTTTCTTTCTCTATTTTTCCATTTCCCCACTTAAACTATTTGGCTTTCTCTTAGCTCCCAAAGCTTTGGTAAGTAGCAAGAGTAGAGCTCATGATGTGTAGATTAGACGCACGCTACTGACAAATTTTTATGCAGATATAAGTTTAGTATTTAATTAAAAAGGGTGAGTCTGTTAGCTATTAAATTCAGAAAAATATTTGCTTTTTACTAATTGTGATGAGTTTGAAGGAACTTAGGTCAGAATGCCAAATAAAAGTAGATCGATTTTGTTGTCATTCCTGAAGCCGCTTGACTGTAAAAAGAGGAGCGGTAATTAATCGTAGTCGTGTTGATTCAATTTGATCTTCCCCTCTTTCTCTACTATCATGTAAAAGGAAGGGGGGGGAAAAGCTCAATATTAAATGGTGGTATGGCAAAACTTTTCTACCAAAATGGACACAATTGATAGAACACAATTAAATGAGAGTATATGAAGCTTATGTCATGTTTGACAATTAGGTAAAGGAATATCACCACCAAAGGTTATGATGGGATAGTACGTACACTTTAATTCTTAATAGATATTTCGTCGGTCGAGCCCAAGAAATGAAGTTGGTTTTGATAGAAAACACTTTATCCCCAAGATAAGACATTTTGGCACGGATTCAAATTTGTTTGGGCTCAATGCCAGTACTGGACGCCGAGTAGAAAACAAAAAAGGAAGGAATAGCAAGAGAAAATGAAAGGAGAAAATTTTTCTATTACAATTTCCTGTGTAATTTCCATTTGAAATCTGTAAAAGGAAAAAAAAAAAAAAAAGTCTTTCAATGCCCATTTTCTTTCCTTCCCAACCAAGCAAAAGAAAAAAGAGAGGAAAACGACATTGTATCATAGAAATTGGAATGAGAAACCTCGTTCTTATTTCCACGTCAAATTTTTCTTGACTATTGGTCAATCTGAAAAATATGTGGTAATTTTATACCTAGATTGATTGCAGCATTGACGTTGAAAATAACGTTTTTCTTTTCATAGAAATTTCATGGAATTAACCACATGATGTCCATAAGAAAAGACATTTCATTTTCAATACATTAATTAATACATTTTACAGTTAAAAGTAAATATCACGGAAACTTTTCTGATTCTTCTTTGGAAAGCTTTAAACCATCAAAAAGTCTTTACAAAAGTTCCTTTTATTCGTTTCCCGGTTCCCACTTTGATATTCGGTATCCGTTTTAAAGTCTATAGTTCTTGATAATTGCAAATGTTATTTTTATCATAAGGGATTTGCCTTTCCTATTGATTCCTGCAAATTGGATCAAAAACAATTCTTGAATGAGGCCAGGAACGAATCGAAAAAGAAATCTTCATCATTTTTTTTAAGTAACGATGAGACTTTATCGTGATTAAAAAAAATTCTATGCACTTTTTTGAGTAGATTTTCTTATTATAAAGCTTTTGGGGTAAACCCGTTGACGACGGAAAAAAAGGACAGGGACATTTCTCTTGGATCAATCTATAAAGGCCACCATTAAACTTGGCCCAATTTTTTATTTTGACACTTTAACTCAGCCTTGTTCCATTTTGGTCCTCCAACCCCATTTTTTTTGTTAAAATATCATGGTATAGCCAGTTTTCACACTGGTCAATGAAAAATAGTCAGCGTTTATCAAGTCAATGAAAAATAGCCACTATTTTGCTGCAACAGGGACCGGTCCAGTATAATATACGGGAGTTCTGGTGCATTTGTGTACGAACTCCAGCATATTATGCTGGACCGGTATACTTTGCTAACTCCTGTAAAATTTGCGGGAGACTGGAGCACCAGTGCTCCAAACTCCAGTATATTATAGTGGACAATTATACTTGCTGGAACTCCCGTAAAATTTGCGGGAGTTCCAGCATAATTATGCTTGAACTCCCGTAAAATTTGCGGGAGTTCCAGCATAGTTATCCTGGAACTCCCGTAAAATTTACGGGAGTTCAAGCATACTTATGCTGGAACTCCCGTAAAATTTGCGGGCGTATTTTTTCGAATTTTGAACAGTGTTTTCGCTCAGATTTAAAGTGGCTAAATTTCGATGACTTTTGAAACTTGGCTATTTTTCAACGACTAGTGGTAAATCTGGCTATTTTTGAATTTCTCCCTATTTCTTTTGTTCCACTTTGACACAAAATTTTTTCTCCCAGGTAAAAATGCAGCGCGTGCAAATACCCAGCTGCTACCCCCCCACCCCACTTCCCCCAAC
>NC_031990.1:0-27252 GCF_001879085.1 Nicotiana attenuata | reverse complement strand
ATATAATGGGTTCTTTTGTTCCACTTTGACACAGAAACTTTTATCCCAGGTAAAAATGCAGCGCGGACAAATACCCAGTTGCTACCCCCACCCCCACCCTATTGCCCCCCACCCCCCGCAATTTTTTTTTTTGTAATTTCAAATTATTATTTTTTCGTTTTTTCTGCCCCCCTCCCGTGGAAAAAATATTTTTTTATATATATTTTCAGTAATAACTACGGGTTCAACTGAATCCATAACTTTCGACGCGGAGTAAAAAATTGTATGTAAAAATTCATTAAAATTATAAAAAGAATAGATATAAACCCATATCTTTAAAAATATAATGGGTTCAATGTTAAAAACATTAAAATTGAATCCATAGGATTTAAATTCTGGATCCGCCTCTACGTTGGCAGTATGAAATTTGGCTTAGAAAATGGCTCTCACGCGCCTACAAGGGTGAGGCAAATCACACATGGAATCTAGTCAGCTTTTGTGTCAAAGTGGAACAAAAGAAATAGGGTTGGAGGGCCAAAATGGAACAAGGCTCAGTTAAACCAAAATGAAAAATTGGGCCAAGTTTAATGGGCTGTCTATGTATTTGGCCATCTATAAAGCATAGACAAATATAAAGATAAAATTGAAGAACCGATTCCCACGTCTAAAAAGAGAAAAAATCACGTTCGAAAGTACGTGAAATAAATGAGATTGTCACATCATACGACGTGTATCAAATTTTATGAATACCTATGACCATTAAACAGAAAAAGTGATTTAACTTCTATTCCAAGTACAAAGAGAAAGTGATGGAAGGTCCGATGGGCCAAACGCTAGCTACGTCACGAGTTCAAGTCGTGGAAGCAGCCACTAATGCGGCGGCCCTTTTAGTATAATGACTTATGGTGATAAAATTTGCTAAAGCCCCTTCCTCTTTTAACAAAATAAAATAAAATGTACGTTCCACTCAACTTACGGTTCTTGAACCTTTTACAATTCCATTATGCAGTTGTATTTGGCCATTTAAATTAGATCTCTATTTCAGTAAAACAAGAAGGGGTTTACAGAAACCAGCTAAAAAACTGCAAGTTAGTCAATAGAGTTTTCTCCTCCAGCAATCAGTGACTTAATGGTATGTATTGAATCAATTCAAATATCTATATCTCGCGTGCAGTGTTGTCCGCGTCATCACTTGGTGTTACAACAGCTTGCAATTTGTGCAGCCAGTTGACGTATTGACCTTGCTCCTTTCTGTGTAGGTGGAGTAAGAGTGAATCCGCGAAATTTTTACTAACTCCTCTTGCTTCTAGATATTTGTAGAGCTCATCTTGAAGTTTTTGATCTAATGAACTGAAAAAACTGAAAAGGGGATACAATAAAGGAACTCATTAATGTTCATACATATTTGAACAGAAATATGATGCAAGAAACTGAATAGGACATTCTTGAAATAAATGCAAGCAGCGACACTTGAGATTGTCACAAAATAAGCCAAGACGAATTGTTCTGTTGGAGCAACAAAAGGGACACACAACATCAAAAGCATCTCGAGAAGCAGACATAAGAATTCAAAAACTCAAACGAATAGTTCCAATGATACCTTGAAGACGTTTTCAAGTGTTTAAATGAAATGCTCAGACGGCTGACCATCATGACGTGCCAGCATAAAAACACAAACCTTCTAGCGCTCAAATTAAATGCCAGCATTAGAATTTTAAAAACTCAAACTAGTACTTCCAAGGATAATTTCAAGAATTTCTTTGAACAAGGGAGTTTTCCTTGCCATTATTATTGTTTGTTTATTGTGTTCTTTTCACTATTCTTGAGCCGAGGGTCTATCGGAAACAACTTTTCTACCTTTCCGAAGGTAGGGGTAAGGTCTGTATACACACTACCCACTCCAGACCCCACGTGTGGGATTTCACTGGATTTGTTGTTGTTTGTCTTTCAACAACACTGCAACCTACGATGCTAGCATGCAGCATTCTCCTGATTATTTCTCCTTGAAAAGCTATCTTGTGAAAGACAAAGGTACATTTCAATTGTGTCAATTGTGTCATAGTTGACACCTTAGTCACCAATGTAGTAGAATCTACATTTGGCCAAGAAGTAGGACGAAAGAAATTTATCAAAACACGACAGTTATCTAAAAGAAAAGGCAGAAACAGCATATACAAACTAAGCAAAGCAAAAAACTAATGCTTAGCTTTTTGTCTTATTGAGATGAGATATTTGAGATTTTTACTGTTCTTTGAGTTTTGCTACAGATTTCAGCATTTTGGAATCTCAATTGTCAGCTGGTCTAGCAAATAGTTTTTTTTCTTTTTTTTTCTTTCCCTTTTTGGGCCATTACTGCAGGAACTTGGTCACATTTTCCAAACTAGCAACGATGCACCTATCTGAATATCCCAATCTTCATTATCATCTGTTAAATCAATCAGTCAACTAGGCGTCAATCCTAAACAGTTGGAGTTCACTAAAATCATTTATGACCGCCATTTCAGCCTGGTTCCGGTAGAATATTAGGATTCAAAATCAGGAACATTTGAGGATTTTGAATCTTATTCGCATCAATTACTCAGTTTCAAGGAGAGGTAAATGGGAAGTGAATACCATTCGAGAAATCAGTCGAGAAGAAAAAGATAAAGCATCAACTTTAGTGGTATCCACACAATCCATGTACAATACTAAATTTTCCAAGACCAAAACCTTCAATTATAGCTTAGGAAGTGTTAAACAGACCAAAAATTGAATATCTTTACCACCTTGGCGAGGTAAGAAGGGATCAACAAATTCGACACGCATGTCTAGGAGAAAACTTAAGGAGTTCCATAAGAAGCAATAAAGAACGTATGGAAAAGGCACATCTTGACATGCATACGGGCTAGAAGAAACACCAAACTGTTCTCCCAGATTTGGAAAATAAAATCAGAATAACCAACTGCAGTAAACTTATGAGTCCAATGCTGAGCTCCCAATTCCCCAAAGAAAAAATTGTACGACATTGCTTAAGAGGACAAAAGTACCTGAACGAGGGACCTTTGAAGGCTGAAGAATCCAGGGCTGATGATGGAATGTAGTTCACATTTTGAATTTCAAAGTCACAACCATCACCAACTTGGGCAGTTGCTACACAATCAAACTCTAGCACGGAACTCAAGCCAGGCTTCTTAACACCTACTTTCATGAAAGCTTCCCTGGGAAATTTCACATTTTCATTAGAGCTCTCAGCACCCAATAAAGCAGAAACAGCAACTTCCTCCCCTGATTCGCATCTCCTGCGTAGAACCACATCTTGAGATTGTGGTGAATCCCAATCTACAACAAAATCTCCAAAGCTTCTACTTTCATCATTCTGTGTTAATAAAAAAAGGAAAACAAAACTTAAAAAGTGCTCAGATAGTCTACACAAAGAACAACTATAAATTGCAGCATAGTTACCCATCGACCATAATAAAGGTGATTTCAAGATTTCAGCTTCTATAGGCTGAACTAATGTGTCTTTGAAGGGAAATAGATAACAGAGGAACAGATGAAAAAAGTTTTATACAAGACATAAGGTGAATGCAGCCATCAATCCATCATCAACACTTCTTCCACCGCATATTGATGTTATAGCAGCTTTATTTTAATGTCCCTCCGGAAAAAAAGAAACTTTTTGGTTGTTGTAACAAGGAACACCACTGTCATACTTTAGCCGACTTCGTGGAATACTTAAGAGAGTCTTCTATATGACATAGGCTTTTGTTTTGCTAGTGTTTTGCTGCTCTTTGTGCTCTAGCTGTTGCTTTTTCTCAATGATTCGCTTGCTTTAACTTGACATCATCTTGATGTTCTTTTATTACAAGTTGTTTTTACCAATTTAACGACGGAACATTTGAATGAGTTACTTCATTGCTTATGATAAAAAGTATGCTAAATCAACTGCATCAGAAAAACACTAAAAGTAAGAAAAACTATATAATAAAACATTACAAAATTTACCTCCTATACTTGAATTTGGGTAACGGGTCGGTTATCCGGGGGATGGGGAGATCGACGAGGATGTCACACACCGTATAGGGGTGGGGTGGATAAAGTGGAGGTTAGCAGCTGGAGTCTTGCGTGACAAGAAAGTGTCACCGATACTCAAAGGTAAGTTTTATAGAGCGGTGGTTAGACCGGCCATGTTATATGGGGCTGAGTGTTGGCCAGTTAAGAACTCACATATCCAGAAGATGAAAGTAGCAGAAATGAGGATGTTGAGGTGGATGTGCGGGCATACTAGGATGGATAAGATTAGGAATGAGGATTTCGGGAGAAGGTGAGTGTGACTCCCATTGATGACAAGATGCGGAAAGCGAGGCTCAGCCGCTCAGATGGTTCGGGCACGTATAGAGGAGAAGCCCAGATGCCTCGGTAAAGAGGTGTGAGCTGCTGGCTTTGGAAGGCACGAGAATAGGTAGAGGGCACCCTAAGAAGTATTGGGGACAGGTGATCAGGCAGGACATGGCGTGGCTTCAGATTTCCGAGGACATGGCCCTTGATAGGAAGCTGTGGAGGTCGAGCATTAGGGTTGTAGGTTAGGAACTAGCTGAGTCTATTTCTACTTCGCACCAATATGAGGCTAGTCTGATAGGACTTTTGTCTTAGACTACTAGTGGTTAATGTTGTGTTCTCACTACTCTTCTGTTTTTCATAGTGCCGGGTCTATTTACTGATTATTGCTTTTGCTTTTCATCTATTTTCTGGTTATTATGATACTGTTATTATTTCTATAGTTTCTGTTGATGGTACTGATATATTTTCTCTTTTCGTCTTCTTGAGCCGGGGGTCTTTCGGAAACCTCTCTACTCTCTCAGGGTAGGGGTAAGGTCTGCGTACACACTACCCTCCCCAGACCCCACTAGTGGAATTTTATTGGGTCGTTGTTGTTCTTGTTGTACTTGAATTTGGGTAACCTGATCACTTGAAAATATCACTTTCAATCACAACAAATCAATCAATCACCTACTGCTCAATCCCAATGCCCAAACAAGTTAGGATCGAACATATGAATCCTTTGTATCCTTAAAACAATACAAACTCAGAGGAATCATTGTAATTCAATTATCTTTACGCTAGCCATTAACCTGCTGCACAAGACTTAAAATTGTTCAAATATATCATTAAACCCTTTACACATGGGGTACCAAAAATTAGATGAAAAATATATATGAAGATAATTTCCACAAAATGGACAAATAAATACCAATAAAAGGACTACTTTCTTTCGATGACTATTTTTTTGTTTTTGTTTAATGGTGTCCAGGTCAGCTTACTGGCATCTCGACTATTCCACCCGGCACCTACTACCTCCCACCGCCACGGGTTTGTTCAAAAACACCCTTGAACCCTTTTTCATATCAAATGCAAGTAATACCAAATTTGGGTGAGAAAGTATCAACTATAAATTCCATAAAAATGACAGAAAATACCACCAAAAGGTAATGTTAGAACTTAGAACTCCACTACAATAGTACAGGGGTGGAGCTGGAATGTCAGCTACGAGTTCGGCCGAACTGAATAGTTTTCGTTCAAACCCTGCATTTGTCGGAAAAATCCACTGAATGTGTACAACTTTTAATTTAGAACTCAGTAACTTAAAATGATTAGAATCCCGAAACCATAAACTTCAAATCTTGGCTCCGAGTTGTTGATGGAATACTCAACACTACTGAAACAATACAATGATAACCACAACCCAATATCTTCAATTTGTTCAAAAATACCATTAAACCCTTTTCACATAAACTTCATGGGATACCAAAAACTGGGTGAAAAAATAAATATGAAGGCAATTTCAATAATGGGTTTTTATGAAAATAATGCACCTGAAAAGGTTTAGCGGAGAGTTCGTGATTGATTTCAGATTGCACAATTTTGAGCAAATCCAAATCTCCAATAGCTTTACGAGCTTGAAATAATACGGCTGGTACTCTCCTCATTCTTGTGCTAATTAAACTCTGCAGCTCAAATTGTACAGTGAAGAACTGGCTAATTTTTTGTAGGCAAAAAATAATTATTGGACCATTTTTTATTTTTGGTGAAGTGCACAAATAGCCGTCTTTAAGACCCTATTTACAGAATAATCGAAGTTTTAAAAGTTTAGCCATCTCAAAATGTCCGGGTCTGTAAGGCCAGCTTTTGGATATAAATATGATTGAAATTTTAAAAAAAAAAGTTTTTGAAGTTGTATTGAAAAATAATTTTTGAAAATTAAAATTGTGTTTGGACAAATATTTTATTTAAAAAAATTAAAATTTTATGAGTGGAAGAAAAAATTTAACCCAAAAATTACCGTAAACCAATTTTTTGGAACTTAAAAAAATCTAATTTTTAAAAAATTGATCATCTTCCACGAACAAACAATATTTTCAAACTTTTTTTGGAAAAAAAATAGCTAAAATCTATGACCAAACGACAACTTAAAATCGTATCTCTAAATGCCAAATCCTAAGTTTAAATCTTATACCTAGTTTGAAGGGCAAAGCTTTATACATTTATTTGAAGTTAGAGGCTTGGCAATGACATCTTCAAATTGAAATTTGAAAAATTCTAATTCAAGTATTTGGAGTTCGGGACTGCCAAACTTAACTCCAAACTCAAATATTTACGGTTGGCATTAGAGCTGTCAATATGGTCGGGTTAGCTCAGCCCAGTTCAGTCCACGTGAGCTTTAGCAATTGGCGGGCTGGGTTGGGCTAGCCCACCATTTTGATAGGCTTTATAATGGTCAGCCCATCATGTGGTCCGCGGGCTCCCATAGGCTGGCCCACCATTTTTTAAAATATAATTTTATATTTTTTCTTTAAGTTTTTACCAAGAAAAGATAATTATTGAAAACTTGAAAAATATCTTATAGGAAAAATTTCGCAAAATTTAATAACTTTTATACGGTTCCAATATCACAAGAAATACTAAAAAAGTAAAAGACAAGACTATATTTCATTCACTAAAAGTCAAAACTCAAAACAAACTATTCAAGAGAACGTCCATGACGCTTATGGGATATCTTACACATCATCTTCATCAAATACATTTGAATTCGCTTGTGACAAGGTTATCTTAACATCTTCACTTTCATCTACATCTACAATTCATATGCAATATTAATTAGCTAAAGATTAAGAATAATTAAATTTTAAAAACTAATAACATTCAAATTCACATAAAAAAACCAGTTTGAGTTTTGGGAAAAGCCGTGCAACCAATTTCGAGTAGTAACAAGTGTTTGGACATTTTCATAATGGATGCAACTTTTGTACTTTATAAGAACACGCCCACCAATGCTAAATGGTGATTCCAATGCTATATTGGTAATAGGAATACTAAGTACATCATGCGCCATCAATGAAAGATCGGGATATTTTCTAGAATGGTCCTTCCAATACATGATAACATCCATCTCTTCAAACTTCTCAAGATCAAGCTTTAGTTTCTCTAAGTAAACATCCAATTCTGACTTTCCATCACTTAGGCAGTATACTTTTTATATTTTATATATTTTAAATAAATATTTTTATTAGGCCCACGGTCCGACCGGCCCAACCTCAATCAAGCCTCGCGGGCCACGGGACTTATTCGGGCAGGCTTAAAGCCTCGATTTTAAATGGCTCCAAAAATTCTAGCCCAACCCTACTAAATCACGGGCTGGGTTGGGTTGGCTCTAGGACCAAGCCCATATTGACAGTTTTAGTTGGGATCTTTTCAAATTGAAAATTTCTGAAGACGGATATCAACAACGTGAGATTTATTATTTCCTCTATTTTAACATTGAACCTTTATAAATTGTCAAGCTTCATGCTTCTCTCTAAGGGATGAGCCTTGAAACCACCTCTACTGCTAACCAAACAACTTTCCAAATTCCTCCAAAGCCGCTAGATATCGCAACCAATAACCCCGCTAATGGAGAATCAATGGTCAATCCTAGTCTGCCTACTCAGGATATCCCCTCCTTCAAAGACAAATTACTCGCAGACACTAACCTACACAATATCACAATTCAGTTCGAAGTTTTTCCCACTAAACTTACTCGCCAGGAAGCACATTCACCAGAGCCTATGGATTGTAACACGCGTGATACAGATACAATAAATTAAGGCTATAGTGTTAGCCTATCACCCGAAAATCTACAACGCATTTATCATCCTTGGAAACACTCGGTCATTATAAAACTCATGGGAAAGCATATTGTGCACCACTACCTAAGGAGGAAAGTCCAAGAACAATGGAAGATTATAGAAAATTTCACATTAATTGACTTAGGTGCAGATTATTATATTGCAAAGTTTACTAAGGAAGAAAATTTAGCCGAAGTCTTGTACCAGGGTCCCTGGTTTATTAATGGGCATTTCCTCTCGGTGCAAAAGTGGGAGCCAAACTCCATGGCAACAGAAGCTAAGCCCCTCCATACAGCCATCTAGGTTCGCCTCTCACATCTCCCTACTGAGTTCTATGATGGTGTGGTCCTTCAAAAAATTGGGAACACAATTGGATTGTTTATTAAAAGTTGATGCACGTACATCGGCAAGCCTAAGAGGTTGTTATGCTAGGCTTTGTGTGGAAATCCCCATGGACCAGCCAGTTAAACCGTTTATATTTATTGGGTCGCACAGGCAGTCCATTCTTTACGAGGGAGAAAACTTCTTATGTAAAAAATGTGGAAGACTTGGTCACATTAATCTACATTGTCCTTACTCTACATCATTAAAAAGTCCAAATGTCCAGGAACAACATAACTCCTAGGTAATGCAACAGCAGCCAAGTGGTGAAGAATGGCAAACAATTTCCTTCAACAAGGCTAAAAATAGGGGCACACGATCACAACCAGTTGCAATTAACGACTCAGCAACCCCGGTATTAATGTCAAAATCTTCAATGCAGATACAGGTAAGTTTCTCCAAACTCATAAATTAAAATTTGTTGAAAAGGATCCAAATGATAAGTCCGTCAAAATTAAAGGCTTTTACCATAATCACACCCCTAATAACGATGGCAATCCTCTGCCTACCAATAACTAGTCATCCTCCCTAGAAAACCCGCCCTTAGTTTCCACTAATGACATCAAGCCAATGGCAATTGAGGAAATATCCGACCAAGCTACGCTTAGCACTCCTAATACCAACTGCCTACACGTGGCAAACACTATTAACTCAAACACCTATATGATACAATCATTAGATAAAAATAGCATAGTAGTAATCTATTGAATGTTAAAATTCTTAATGATAAACAGGACGCCAAGACATCATGCCTATTAACCCAATCAAAACTTCACGAAATCACCTGCCCTACTAGTGTGCAACCACCCTCATTGGGTAAGACTCCTCTCGACCGTAACACATTCCTCCAATACTTGTCTAATGAGACACTAGAAACGAAACAAATGGACATAACCCTAGAACATGTGGCAACTACAAGATCTTTTCTAGATCATGCTAAAACCCTTATGCTTCCCCACTCCCTTCCCATGCAATTAGAACCTACTACTATAAAGTTGCCTACTGCCTCTCCCACCATCAAGCAGACTGATAGAATATCTCAATCTATAAGTCCCAAAGAGCCTCAATATGCCGAGATTACCTTATTCTCTGAGAAGAAGAAACATGCTAATCCAAGTTCTTCGCCAAACACCCAGAACAACCATGAACAACCTCCATCCCTTCCCTCCTCATCTGCCAAACCCAACGATTAACTACACAACTCCACCTCTACCCTAAACTACCAGCCCCTATCTTGGATGGAAGTAGGGCTAATGGGCTTTGCGATCTCATTCAACATGGACATCAATGGCCAGGATATTGTTCTAGTAATCCAGAATACTCCATATCTTGCACAGCTAATATCGAAAGGAGTGAGATTAGCTATGAACAACTACATGAACCAAACATGGATAAACAATGTGTTACAACCCCTAGCACTAACCATGAATCACAATCTGATCCAAGCCATGCATAATCACTGGAACCTACCTCCCCGTGCGAACCCACAAATTCCGATGACCCTCCATCTGGACCTTCCCTTCTTCCTATCAGAGGAGATATCCCAAATCATCCCCATACTCATACCATGGGACACCCATGCAAATCAAACTCACCCCAACTTACATGCCAATATAAACATGGAAGCCAACCCCCCTCACAACGATCAAGGACAACCAGGAAATCCAATAGAGGAGGAGGAAGAGATGGAGCCTCTAAACATGGAATCGAGTGTCGAATTTGCAAACCTAAACGAGGTAAAGATACTACTCTTCAAGGAGATATTGAGAAAGAAGTTCATATTCCCCTATCCTCCCTCAATGTACAAATGCTCCATGGACATAAGGCCACCAAATGATCCAACAGTGGGCTCCCATGCAGTGATCTTAGTCCCTTGCAGAAGGACCAACCCCAATTTCACTATGGAGGAGGAGATGACCTTGAACCATCAAGAACCATTAAGGATGAATAGAGCCACCAACATCATCTTTTGGAACGTTCATGGAGCAAACAATGATGATATCCGTCGAAACTTTAGGGAAATCATTGACACCCACAAACCTTGCTTAATAGCATTACTGGAGGCTAGAATGGGCTCCTATGCAACCCTGCTGAATGACTTCAACTTCACAGAGATGATCGAGGTGCCTGCTGAAGGTCAAGCTGGAGGTTTGGTCATTCTCTACGATCACAAAGTAGTCACTGTTAATAACTTTACTAGGAGGGGCCAAGTGTCACGATCCAATTTCTCCCTCCGTGAACTGTCGTGACGGCACCTAGTCTCTACGACTAGGTAAACCTAATAGGAAATGAAATGAGAACACAAAGATAACAGCTAACAGATATAGTTAATAAGCAGAAATGGTGCCACTCGGTATATACCATTTTTTCCCAAAAACCCGGAATGTTCGCAATGTCACAAGCTTCTAAGGGTTTCTAACTACTCTATACATTTATGTCTGAAGAAAAAAAAGGGGGAAATCAACACAATGGGATAAAAGCGGACTTCGAGGTTTGTAGACGCGGCACATGTACCTTGAAGTCTCCTGAAGCAGCAACCACACAACTAGACTCGAGGCTGATAGGTAGTACCTGGATCTGCACACGGAAAACATGTGCAGGAAAGGGCATGAGTACACCACAACGGTACCAAGTAAGTGCCAAGCCTAACCTCGGCCGAGTAGTGACGAGATCAGGTCAGGGCGCTACTGGAAAAAATATATAATAAGATAAGGCAGAAATGAAACATCATTATAAAATAAAAACTATTAAACAAGAATGAATTCGTAGAAGTCAAAGGCTCGGTACACAGAAATAACAACAGGGGATCTCACAGGATACCGTCCCGTAGTCCTAAACGTAAATGCAGTACAGGGGGATCTCCAGGAATACCGTTCCCTAGTCCCAAAGTAAATATGCAGTGCAGGGGGATCTCCCGGAATACCGTTCCGTATTCCTAGAGTAAATATGCAGTTCAACCCAATATAAATAACAATTACATCAAGAAAACCTACAGTTTAGACTAAGTTCAAACCAAGGAGAAAACAAGTTATGACTTAGTGAAAAATGGAGTTTTACAACAAATACACCGTGTACGTACTCGTCACCTCACGTACATGACGCTCATATATCAAACAGTACCAAAATTCAAAGGGGAATTCCCCCACACAAGGCTAGTCAAGCCACTTACCTCGAACCAAGCTCAAATCAATTCGAAACAAAGCTCTTTCCACGAATATCCGTCTCCGAATGGCCCAACTCTAGCCAAAACCAATTACATAACATAAATATAACTACAAAAAGCTAATCTAACAAACGGAAACAAAGTTAAAGCAAGAAATTGGAAAAATCTCTCTAAAAGCCTCCCGGGGCCCACGTCACAGAATCGGGTAAAAGTTACCAAATACGAATACCCATTCACTCACGAGTTCACTCGTACAAAAATCATCCAAAACCAACGCCTAAATCCCACTCAAAACTAAGATTCTTTGTTGGGGAAGTTTTCCCCCATTTTCCCAACTTCCTCACTCAAATCCCCTAATTAGATGAAGAATACGACAATAGATTAATGAAATATGATCAAAATCGAGTTAGGATAGTTACCCAATCTTTGAAAATCACTCGAAAATTCGCCTTCCACCGAGCTCCAAATTGAATTTTGTGAATGAACTTCAAACCCTCGAAAATCCCCCTTTTTGCCCAACGATTTCCGTTTCTGCGTTCTGATGACCGCATCTGCGGTCCCGCTTCTGCGATAGAAAATTCGCATATGAGAGTTTTCATTAAACTCCAGAGTCCGCACCTGTGCACATTCGTCCGCATCGGCGGATGCGGTTCTGCGGCTAATCGTCCGCTTCTGCGGAGCCTTGGGTCTTTCTCACCTTCGCATCTGCGACTACCCTTCCGCAGATGCGGCTCCGCTCCTGCAACTCCCTCGTCGCACATGCGACTCCCTCGTTGCATCTACGACCCCTGTCCTTTATACCCAAACCCGCACCTATACCTCATTCCTCGCTTCTGCGGGGCCGCACCTGCGGGCTTCCAACCGCAGGTGCGAAAACACCAGAACCAGCCAACTTTAGAATATGCACAAGTCCAAATTCCAACCCGTTGAGCATCCGAAACACACTCGAGGCCCCTGGGACCTCAACCAAATATACCAACCAATCCTAAAATACCATACGAACTTAGTCGAGCCCTCAAAACACATCAAACAATGCTAAAGACACAAATCGCCCTCCAATCCAAACTTAATAAACTTGAAACTTCCAAATTCAACAACTGGTGCCGAAACCAACCAAACCACGTCTGATTGACCTCAAATTTTGCACACAAGTCATAATTCACACTATGGACGTACTCCAACTCTCAGAATCAGATTCCGACTCCGATATAAAAAATTCCACTACCGGCCCAAAACTCCAAAAATTTAACTTTCGCCATTTCAAGCCTAAATGAGCTACAGACCTCCAAAACACAATCCGGACACGCTCCTAAGTCCAAAATCACCCAACGGAGCTAATGGAAATGACGGAATTCCATTCCGAAGTCGTCTTCACACAGTTCCAACTATGGTCTAAATTTTAAAGCTTAAATCTCCATTTAGGGACTAAGTGTCCCAAACACTCCCAAAAACCAAAATGAAACTTCCCGTCAACTCACAATAGCAGAAAAATATACGGGAAATAACAGTTAATAAGGGATCGGGGCTCTTACTCTCAAAACGACCGTCCGGGTCGTTACATCCTCCCCCTCTTAAAACAATCTTTCGTCCTCGAACGAGCATAGAGGAATACCTAAAGTGGTGAAAAGATGAGGATAACGGCTGCGCATATCCTGCTCGGTCTCCCAAGTCGCCTCCTCGACCGGCTGACCTCGCTATTGGACCTTTACTAATATAATGTACTTTGACCTCAGCTTTCGAACCTGCATGTCCAAAATAGCCATTGCTTCCTCAACATAAGATAGATCCTTGTCCAACTGGACTGAGCTGAAATCCAACACATGAGACGGATCGCCGTGATATCTCCGGAGCATCGAAACATAAAATACCGGATGAACTCCTGCTAGGCTGGGAAGTAAGGCAAGCTCATAAACAACCTCCCCAACACGCCGCAACACCTCAAAGGGACAAATAAACCTTGGGCTCAGCTTGTCCCTCTTTCCGAATCTCATAATGCCCTTCATAGGCGAAACCCGAAGCAAGACCCGCTCTCCAACCATAAATGAAATATCACGAACCTTCCAGTCCGCATAACTCTTCTGTCTGGATTGGGCTGTGCGAAGCCTATCCTGAATCTCCTTGACCTTCTCCAAAACGTTCTGAACCAAGTCTGTGCCTAATAATCTAGCCTCGCCCAGCTCGAACCAACCCACTGGGGATCAACACCGCCTACCATACAGAGCCTCATACGGTGCCATCTGAATGCTGGACTGATAATATTATTGTAGGCAAACTTCGCAAGTGGCAAGAATTGATCCCAAGAACCTCCAAACTCCATCACACCCGCACGAAGCATATCCTCAAGAATATGAATAGTGCGCTCGGACTGTCCGTCCATCTGAGGGTGAAATGTTGTGCTCAACTCCACTCGAGTACCCAACTCCTGTTGTACGGCTCTCCAGAACCGTGATGTAAACTGCGAACCCTAGTCAAGATGATAGACACCGGCACACCATGAAGTCTGACAATCTCACGGATATAAACTCGAGCCAACTGCTCGGAAGAGTAGGTAGTCATCACAAGAAGGAAGTGAGCTGACTTTGTCAGTCTTTCCACAATCACCCAAACTGCATCAAACTTCCATTGAGTCCGTGGGAGTCCAACAACGAAATCCATAGTGATCCGCTCCCATTTCCACTCTGGAATCTCTAACTTCTAAAGCAACCCGACCGGTCGCTGATGCTCATACTTCACCTGCTGGCAATTTAGACACCGAGCAACATACTCCACTATGTCCTTCTTCATCTTACGCCACCAATAATGTTGCCTCAAGTCCTGATACATCTTCACGGCACCCGGATGAATAGAGTACCGTGAGCTATGAGCCTCCTGAAGGATCAACTCGCGCAAACCATCTACATTAGGCACACATAGCCTGCCCTGCATCCTCAATGCACCATCATCCCCAATAGTGACCTCCTTAGCATCACCGTGCTAGACCGTATCCCTAAGGACGAGCAAATGGGGGTCATCATACTGACGCTCCTTGATACGATCATAAAGAGAAGAACGAGAGACCACACAGGCCAATACTCGACTCAGCTCAGAAATATCCAATCTCACAAACTAACTGGCTAATGCCTGAACATCCAATGCCATGGGCCTCTCTACTGCTGGTAGATAAACTAAACTCCCCAAACTTTCTGCCCGGTGACTCAAGGCATCGGCCACCATATTGGTTTTCCCCGGGTGGTACAAAATGGTGATATCATAATCCTTACGCAGCTCTAACCATCTCATCTGACGCAAATTAAGATCCTTCTGCTTGAACAGATGCTGCAAACTCCGGTGATCAGTATAGATCTCACAAGGGACACCGTACAAAATAGTGCCTCCAAATCTTCAAGGCATGAACAATAACTGCTAGCTCAAGGTCGTGGACAGGTTAGTTCTTTTCATGTACTGTCTGGATGCGTAGGCAATCACCCTACGGTCCTGCATCAACATCGCGCCGAGGCCCACTCACAACGCATCACATTAAATTGTATAAAACCCCGAACCTGAAGGCAATACCAATACTAGGGTTGTAGTCAAAGATGTCTTGAGCTTCTGAAAGCTTTCCTCGCACTCCTCTGTCCATCTGAACGGAGCGCCCTTCTGGGTCAGCCTGGTCATAGGCGCTGCAATAGATGAGAATCCCTCAACAAATCAACGATAATAGCCCGCTAAACCAAGAAAGCTCTATATATCTGTAGTTGAGGACGGTCTGAGCCAACTCTGCACTGCCTCCACCTTCTTCAGATCCACCTTGATCCCTTCACTCGACACCACGTGACCTAAAAATGCCACGGAATCCAACCAGAACTCACATTTTGAGAACTTTGCATATAATTCCTTCTCTCTCAAAGTCTGAAGCACTATCCTCAAGTGTTGCTCATGATCTTCCCGACTCCGGGAGTACACCAGAATGTCATCAATAAAGACAATAATGAACGAGTCAAGATAAGGCCGAAACACATTGTGCATCAAATGCATAAATGCTGCTGGAGCGTTGGCCAGCCCAAATGACATGACAAGGAACTCGTAATGACCATACCAAGTCCTGAAATAAGTCTTCGGGATATCTAGCTCCCGAATTTAATTGATGATAACTTGAACGCAAATCAATCTTGGAAAACACTCGGGCACCCTGTAACTGATCAAATGGGTCATCAATACGAGGCAAAGGATATCGGTCTGTAACTTTGTTCAACTGGCGATAATCGATGCACATACGCATAGAACCATCCTTTTTCTTCACAAACAAGATAGGAGCAGCCCAATGTGATACACTGGCCGAATGAAGCCCTTATCAAGAAATTCCTGTAACTGTTCCTTTAACTCCTTCAACTCAGGAGGGGCCATACGATAAGGAGGAATAGAGATGGGCTAAATGTCCGGCGATAAATCAATGCCAAAATCAGTATCTCTGTCGGGCTGCATGCCCGGAAGATCAGATGGAAACACATCAGGGGAATCCCTCACTAGTGGAACTGAATCAATTGTTGGGGTATCAATACTGACATCTCTCACATAGGCTAGATACACGTCACGCCCCTTCTCAACCATTTGTTGAGCTCTAAGAAATGAAATAACCCTGTTGGGAGTGTAATCGAAGTTACCCCACCACTTTAATCGTGGTAAATCTGGCATAGCGAGCGTCACAATATTAGCATGACAATCAATAATAGCATAATGGGGCGACAATCAGTACATGCCCAAGATAACATAAAAATCTACCATGCTGAGCAATAATAAATCGGCTCTGGTCTCAAAACCACTAAGAGTAATCAAACACGACCTATACACGGGGTCCACGACAAGAGAATCTCTCACAGAAGTAGACACATAAACAGGGAAACTCAAAGAATCCCGAAATACGCCCAAATACGGGGCAAAATAAGATGACACATAAGAATAAGTGGAGCCTAGATCGAATAGAACCGATGCATCTCTATGACAGACTAGCACAATAACTGTAATGATAGAATTGGAAGCAATAACCTATATACGAGCAAGAAGGGCAAAGTATCTAGCCTGGCCTCCCCCTGTAGGGCGACCTCTACCACCCCGACCTCCACCTCAGACTAGCTGAGCAGGTAGGGTGGCAGCTGGTGCCGTAATCATAGCCTGAGGACCTGGTGGAGCACGATGTGGCTGAGAAGTCTGTGGAGGTGCACCCCTCCTAAGTCTGGGTCAATCCATCACCATATGGCGAGTGTCGCCACAATCAAAATAATATCTGAGAGGACGTGGCGGCTGTGACTAGCTCGGGCCTGGTTTGCTGGATTGACCGCTGATAGCACCCCGTGTAGGAGGCACACTAGATACTAGAGGTGTATAATAAGGCTCCTGAGATCTAGGAGGAGCTGGAATACCACTGGTGGCTGGAAGAGCTGAATGAACGGGGTGACTCACATAACCCCTACCATGATGAACTGCAGCTGGGGCACAAGCACCATAATAATGACCCAACTCTCAAGACCTCTTGGCCTCTCTCTCCTTCCTATCCTGAGCAAGCATGCCCTCTACTATCCTAGCAATACTCACCACCTGCTGATATGAGATATCCATCTCCAACTCACGGGCCATGCTAGTCCTGATGCTGGGAATGAGTCCTTCAATAAATCGATGGACCCTCTCTCGAACTGTAGAAACCAAAGCGGTGCATGTCTAGCCAAGTCGCTGAAACGAACTGCATACTCTGAAACAGTCATAGAACCCTGGCGCAACTGCTCAAACTCTACGCGCCATGCGCCCCTGAGGCTCTGAGGGACATACTCTCTCGAAAATATGTCAGAGAACTGAGTCCATGTAAGGGAAGCTGCCTCAAACTATCCAACTCATAAGTACGCCACCACTGATAGGCTGCTCCTCGAAGCTGAAAGGCAGTGAAAGAAATTCCACTTGACTCTGATATGACCATAGTGCGGAGGATACGGTGGCACTCCTCCAAAAATCGCTGAGCATCATCTGTCGCCAGGACATTGAATATAGAAGGGTCATACTTCTTATACCTCTCGAGCCTACGCTCCTCCTCCTCTAAAGCTGTTGCCCTACCCTCGGTCTGAACTGGGGCTACACGTGGTACCGGTATAACCTCTGGAATCTGATCAACCTGAACCCATTGCTCTGGGGTGTGGGCGATGGGAGTCTGTGCTCCTCCCACGGCCTGAGATGTGGCTGGAGAAAGCGGAATCAACCCTGCCTGAGCTAGAGTGTTATACATGCTCATGAACTGCGAAGGGGTCTGCTGAAGAGTTGGAGTAGTAGTAGGCGTAGTAGGTGCCTGGGCTCCGACTAGGACTGCCGGTGGCTTCTCGGTAGCAGCTCGCTCGGGTGCTCTGGCTGCACCACATGGACGTCCTCGGCCTCTACCCCGACTCCGGCCTCTGGCGGCTCTGGCAGGGAGCGCGGGTGCCTGGTCATCTCTGGTAGCACGTGTCCTCACCATCCGTGAGAGAGTAGGAAACAGACGTTTAGAATTTCGAAGTCAATAATCTCGCACGACAAGGAATCAAATGAAGTGTAATTTTCCTAACAGTTTCGTAGCCTCCCGAAGATAAGTACAGACGTCTCCGTACCGATCTACGAGAATCTAATAAACTAGCTTGTGACTCACGACTCCTATGAACCTAGAGCTCTATTACCAACTTGTCACGACCCAATTTCTCCCTTCGTGAACTGTCGTGACGGCACCTAGTCTCTACGACTAGGTAAGCCTAATATTGTGGAAATGAAATGAGAACACAAAGATAACAACCAAAATATATAGTTAATAAGCAGAAATGGTGTCACCCGGCATATATAATAATCATCTTTTCCCAAAAACCTGGAATGTCGCAATGTCACAAGCTTCTAAGAGTTACTAATTGCTCTATACATTTATGTCTGAAGAAAACAAGGGAGAAATCAACACAAGGGGATTGAAGCGAACTCCGAGGTCTGCGGACGCGGCAGATGTACCTTGAAGTCTCCTAAAGCAGCAACCACGCAACTTGACTCGAGGCTGATAGCTAGTACCTGGATTTGCACACGGGAAACATGTACAAGAAAGGGCATGAGTACACCAAAATGGTACCCAGTAAGTGCCAAGCCTAACCTCGGTCGAGTACTGACAAGATCAGGTCAAGGCCCTACTGGAAAATATATAATAAGATAAGGCAGAAATGAAACATCATTATAAAATAAATACTGAAATTAAATAGGAATGAATTCGTAGAAGTCAAAGGCTCGGTACACAGAAATAACAACAAGGGATCTCCCACAATACTGTCCCGTAGTCCCAAACATAAATGCAATACAGGGGGATCTCCAGGATACCGTTTCGTAGTCCCAAAGTAAATATGCAGCTCAACCCAATATAAACAAAGTTCAACAAGAAAACCTACAGTTTAGACTAAGTTCAAATCAAGGAGAAAACAGGTTATGACTTAGTGAAAAAAACGGAGTTTTACAACAAATAGCCCGTGTACGTACTCGTCACCTCACTTACACGGCGCTCATATATCAAACAGTACCAAAATCCTAAAGGGAGTTCCCCCACACAAGGTTAGGCAAGCCACTTACCTCGAACCAAGCTCAAATTAATCCGAAACAATGCTCTTTCCACGAATATCTGGCTCCGAATGGCCCAAATCTAGCCAAAACCAATTACATAACATAAATATAACTACAAGAAGCTAATATAACGAACAGAAACAAAGTTAAAGCAAGAAATTGGAAGAATCGCTCTAAAAGCCTCCCCGGGCCCACGTCTCAGAATCGGGTAAAAGTCACCAAATACGAACACACATTCACTCACGAGTTCACTAGTACAAAAATCATCCAAAACCAACGCCTAAATCCCACTCAAAACTCAGATTCTTGATTGGGGAACTTTTCCCCCATTTTCCCAACTTCCTCACTCAAATCCCCTAATTAGATGAAGAATACGATAATAGATCAATGAAATATGATAAAAACCGAGTTAGGAATAGTTACCCAATAGCTCTCCTTGAAAATCTCTCGAAAATTCACCTTCCACCAAGCTCCAAATTGAATTTTGTGATATGTGTCACACCTCCTTTCTTTCTATACCCCTGGAAGAGGGTATGATAAAGGGAGTTATTTCCAACTTGAAGGACAATCGGAACGGGATTTTTTTTTATTAAGATTTCAGAGTCGCCACTTGGGAAATTAATGGTGTCCCAAGTCACCGGTTGAATCCCGACCCGAGGAAATTATGACTCTGTTATCAGTCCTGCGAACCAGAAATCCAGGTAAGGAATTCTGTTAACCAGGGAGAAGGTGTTAGGCATTCCCGGGTTCCGTGGTTCTAGCACGGTCGCTTAATTGTCGTATTTGATTTTATCTGATTCCGAAACATGTTCTAACTTACGTGCCTTTTATTAGTAAACCACTTTTATTGTTATTTTAATAAGAATTGCAACGTCGTGAAAATGCGCCTCGAACCACGTTGTACCAGTGCACCCGTGATTATTAACACATTTCGACTTCGTTGAGATTTGGATTTGGGTCACATGAATGTGCACCCGTAATTACGAAGGTAAGATTAATTAAATCGCGTGCCTAAAGAGACTATTGCATTATTGTCTTTGGGGAAGGCCGTGAAATTCGCTAAACGACCTATCCCGAAGTCTAAGTATTTAACTTAAACATTTATCGAGGGACCCGCGATTTATATATTTGCTTAGCGAGGCTCATCTCATTTATTTCTAAAATCAACCTAGAAGAACTGTGACTTTCTAGCAAGTATTCTACTAACAAGAGAAGGCCCCAATTAATTAGTATGTCCATGTATTATTACCAAGGTATTCAAATAGGTATTGAACTTAAACAAAATACCCCAAGGAAATGTTCAGTTTTGTGGGCCTTAAAACAGGCCCTTAAGAGAAATCAGGCCTCAAAATAGGCCTTAAACGTTCAGTGAATGAATGTTGTCCAGACATGGGCCTCGTAGTAAGCTCAATAGGGAGACATTACCAATCTCAAAATCAGCCTAGCCTGAAAGCAGGCCTGACTTCGTATCCTTGTCACAGTTGGGCCGCTCGCTTGGCCCAGACTTGGGCACAAAGGCACTACTTTTGAATCTGGGCTTGTGTCGAATGAGCCGAAGCTCAAACTGTGTAAATCAAGCCACTGGCCTTATATCAAACAAAACCAAATTCAATTAGAAGTGAGACACGTTGAATTTATTTCAAGCTACACTAAATGCCTTCAATAACTTTTAACTAATCAGTAGAACCCTGTTTTAATTATAGAAAGTAAACATTAGATTCTAACATGTGAACTGCTATAATCAGAATTAAAATTCATTACACAGTTCAGATGTACAGTCCAGTTATACAGTCCTTAGTTATTACAGTCAAGCATAATGAAAACATCGAAACAAAATATGCTTCCACTTCATTTCATCTCAGCTGAGGATTTACATGATATCAAGACTCAGAATATGTACCTGGAGATCAAAGAGCAATAAGAAGAAGAGAAGATCAGCAGCAATAACAGTTCTCAGCAGCCAACCAGGAATGAATTCAAAATCCAGTAACAAATCAATTGACACAGCAAGTTCAGGAACAGATTTGCAATTTCAGTGACAGATCAAACACATCAACAATTTCTAGCACTGATGCAGTTCAAATCCAGCTTGAATTTCTCAAAAACCACCAATAACAGCTCAGATAGATCCCAACGACTCTCTTTGCCGTAATTTTCAAGTATAGAATTGAACACTGGAAAAACCAGATTGTTTCTGATCTTCATGTCAATATAACAGTATTATTTTGAGGGAATTTTAGGCTCCCAGAACTGGTAGAATGTCCTTTTTGGGGGGGGGGGGGAGGGTTTAGATGGCTGCCCAAAACTTTTTCACAAGGCAAAAGAGTGCCCATTTATAAGTGAACTTAGGGTCCAATTTNGTGGTTCTAGCACGGTCGCTCGACTGTCATATTTGGCTTATTTATTTGATATTAGTACATGTTTTGGATTTATGTCTTTAGCTTTGAACCGCTTTTGTTATTATTGTTATTTAAAGAATTGCAACGTCGTGAAAACGTGTCTCGAACCACGTCACATAAATGCACCCGTGGTTTTTGACACATTTCGACTTCGAGATTTGGATTTGGGTCACATAAATGTGCACCCGTATTTAGGAATGTAAAATTATTTAAAGTGCATGCCTAAAGAGACTATCGCGTTATTATCTTTGGGGAAGGCCGTGAAATTCGCTAAACGGCCTATCCCGAATTCTAAGTATTTTAATATAATGTTTATTGAGGGCCCCGCAATTTATGTGTGTTGTTTGGCAAGGCTCATCTCGTTTTTATTCAAAGGCTGACCTAAAGCGGCTATGATTTTTCTAATTATTTCGTCTCCAAAAAAAGACAAGAAAAGTCCTAAATAACTTGGTTATTGGGCTAAGGTAAACCAGGCATTGGCCCAGGTCCAAATGTGAAGGAAATGAGCTCTGAACCTGGGCCTGCGCAGCAGATGGCCTGAGGCTCAAAGGCTGTTATATCCCTGCCCCTTTAAACTCAATTGAACCACAATTTAATTAAACAAAGGTTTGCTGGAATTACTTCAAATTACTCCAGATGTGTTCCACCAGTTGGCAATCACGAAAAAATAATACTCACATTCGAACTACTGAAGCAATGATCCCTCATGAACTCTAACTGGTCTAAATTCGAACAGGTTAACCAACTCAAGCCAGTCCAATTAATGATGCATAATTCAATTCAAGTAAACTATTGATTTGAACCATTAACCCTAAGTTATTAATCTACTTACCTGCTACTGAATTACTGGAGGTTATTAAAGGCACAACAAACTGAGAAAATTGAGTTTTATCAAAGTAGTCATGAATGAATCTACTGGTATCAGCTACCGCAACACAAGGCTATTTGAGACATCGTTTCTCGACTTGAAATCATAATTTACATAGATATCATATATTGATCTAGCATTCTCATGTGAATCCAAACCAATTCTGATTTTTTGAACTTATCAATGAAACAATGAAACTAGGACCAGCAGTAGACTATACTAAACTAGGCTAGACAATCACAGGTTTGACAGTCCAAAGTTTAATTTATACAATCCAATTTTAGTTTCACTATGTATACAGGCGTATCAATATACTACTAACCAAATCACAAAAATAATCTGAACATATAGAATTGTTAAAATAACAAAGCAATCAGAATTCCAGGTTTCAACTTCATTTCATGTTTTCAACAGGAGATGCTACATCAAATCAGTCTCGAAGTGTACCTGGATTCGAATGAAAAAACACAGATGAGAAGGAGGAATAGATCAGCAGCAGTAACAACGATTCTCAACAGCAGTAACAACAATTCTCAGCAACAGTTCAGAAACGATTTTAAACCAAAACACTTCGCAAAGCCCAGGAATACACCACAGAAACCAGCACCCAATAAATTGACCCAAAACTGACTCGATTGAACTCAAAACCCACTTGAAATCAGGCCAGGACTACTTCTGAACTTCAGCTACCAAGGATTGAGCTAAGAGATGCAAATCAACCACTAGAACTTGAAATTAACCTGAGAAATTGAATAAAACAGTATTTTTTTTTTGTAATTTCTGTTGTTTTTGGCTTTTTGAATTTTGAACTTTCTGATTTCAGATCTGGAAAACTCAGAGAATACTGATTTTGGGAGGAAAATTTTGAGGGCTCCCAAAACTTGTTCAAGAAGGCATTAGGGGTGCCTTTTATAGGCCAGGAGTGGGGCCGAGTATTCTGGAAGCTTTCACCCATTTTTTCCTTTCTTTTAATTTCAGATTTCACCTATTAAACCTTCAATTTCTGACTTGTTTCTCAAGTTACTCCCCTAAGTTTGCTAAAATCTGCACTAAAGTCCTATTCTAGAAGGACCTAGGGTGTTCTTTTAATCGTACAATACCTATACTACCCTTGTCCTGGTTTTGAATTTACCATTCTTAACAAAATTGCCTTTTTCTATGCCCACACTACCCTTGCAAACCTCCTGAAACTACTGGCTATCGATAAACCTGCCAGCTATAACCAAACAACTAATCTAGCCTAAACTAATTAAGACTAATTAATAGAACTTGAAACTCAAACTGAAATTAAACCAATTAAACTAACAACCATGTTCATTTAGTCAAACCAAACCTCCAATTTTAGACATGCATCAACAGCTACTGAACAAATATGGATCCAAAACACCAAATCAGCCTATTAACCTAATGAATCAGAATCTAATTTATTATCAGAAGAAAAGCAAACATATCAACTTGAATCCAAACTAATAAGAAAATCGAAACTATCAGTTGGTTGCCTTAAACGAACATTTGAACATATAAACTGGCAAAAGTAAGATGAAATACAAATAAGAATTAACCAAACTAAGACTCAAACTAATCACAGAAAACAAACAAAATTGACTAACAACTAACAGAAACCAAAAACTCATGAGAACAAAGAAAAGAAATAATAAAACTGAGAAGAGAAACTTACTGATTTTGGACTCTACAAGAACTACCCTTCGAAATTGGTTTCCAGTTAATATTATATGTCTACTCTGTCAAGAATAGGCTTATAATATTATCTGGAACTCAATCGCCTTTGAAAATTCCCAAAAGCCCAGGAACCCTAGATTTGAAATTCGACGAGTTCCGGCGGGATTTGAAGGGTTTCGATTAGGGATTAAGGATGAGGGAGGTCAGGGGAGTGTAGGGTATGAATTTGGGCGGATTTGGAAGAGATAGGGTTTTGGCCGAGTTTTTTGATTCAATATTTGAGCAGTTCCGGCCATGTTCGAGACAAGTGGCTATGGGGGTTGGGTAGAGGAGGCTTGGGCGGTTCTGTGGTGTGAGTTTGGGACCATTTGGCGTAACCGGCGACTTGGCCGGAAAACTTTAACGGGATATTCGACGAGTTCGACGTTGATTCGAGGGAAACCAAGGGCAGGGTTGGAGAGAGGGGAACGAGGAGAAACGGTGGTGTAATTTTGGGGTTGATTGGAGCATCGCCGCCGGCGGCGACGATTTCCGGCCGGCGGCGGACGGCGGAGGGACGGTGGTAGACGGCGGGGTTACGGTGGGCGACGGTGGTGTTACATGGTTAGGGTTTGCGAGACGGTGAGGGTAGGAGGGGGTTCTGAGGGGGTAGGGGTATGGTTTTGGACATATATATATAAAACATCCTAGGACGATCTTGTCCGTTGGATCAGCAATCAACGGTTCCGATCGGCTAAAAAAGAACGACGTCGTTTTGTGGGGTAGGGGAGACGGACCGGGTCACCAGGGTTGGGCTTGGGTCTTTCAGGGTTATTTCATTTGGGGCTCAGCCAATTTGGCCCAAAGACCAGTCCAATTAAGATCATTTTTTAATTTTTCTTTTTCCCTTTTATTTCTTTTATCTATTTTTGTATTTTTGTATTTATTTATTATTTTTTTTTATGATTTTATAAAGACCTAATATATTTCAAAGTTAAGCTAATTAATTCCTAAAATTGTTTAAAACCTATTTCGCGACCAATTCAACAATTAACAATTAAAAATGCAAAAGTGGACTGTTTTTGTTATTTTCTCCATATTACGTTCTAAAAATAAATTAATCCTTAATTAATACTAACCATGAAATTGAAACCTGAATATAAATGCGTATTTTTGTATTTTATATGCATTAAAATGCACGAATAAAAATGCAACAATTACCAAAGAATGCCACAAAATTCAAAAAAATTTATAAAATACTAGAAAAATTATTTTGTTTGAAATTTTGGGAATTATTGCTTAGGGCAAAAATCACGTGCTCACAGCTGCCCCTCTTTGCCCGGAAACACGAAGAGTTTTCGTGCAAAGACAAGTGAGCAGAAATGAACGATTTTTGCCCGTTTGCATATTCCGTGTGAAGCATTTTTTGAAAAAACTTGACCGCACCCTGCTTCAGAGGTTGCCTACATATCCTGGGCTAAACAGGAATTAGGTCAGTGTAGCTCGGGAAGGTTTGGTAGCTGGGGCTACCAAGAACTGTGATTTTTTGCTGTTGCTGTTGCTACTGCTTGCTGACCTCCTTATTACACCGTATTAAAATAAAAGAAGCTAGCCTAAGCTATGATCAAATTACAGGAGAGCCCTATCTATGTCTTCTAACTTGTTCTTGTGCTGCCTTGAACCTGTATCTTGTGATCTTCCGATGGTATTCCTATTGTTGTCTTGCATTGTGATTGGCGATATTGCTGCCATGCCTCCGAATGACGCTTGATTGTTACCATTTGAAACATGTGTCCGTTTTCCAGGTGGGACTTGAAAAGTATTCCCTTGTTCACCAGGTGGGCGCCTGACTTCTAAACTTGAAATGTATTCCCTTGTTCTCCAGGTGGGCGCCTGATTTCAACAAAATAAACAACAAAGAAAATTTCTGCCCCAGTTTGGTTACTGGGTACAGTGTGTTATCAAATATTAAAAGCTAAAAATTTAAATTGTACTTCCCTTGTTCTCCAGGTGGGCGCCTGATTGCTGAACTTTGAGATGTATTCCCTTGTTCTTCAGGTGGGCGCCTGATTGCTGAAACTGAAATGTATTCCCTTGTTCTCCAGGTGGGCGTCTGATTGCTGAAACTTGAAAAGTATTCCCTTGTTCTTCAGGTGGGCGCCTGATTGCTGAAACTTGAAATGTATTCCCTTGTTCTCCAGGTGGGCGCCTGATTGCTGAAACTTGAAATGTATTCCCTTGTTCTCCAGGTGGGCGCCTGATTTCAACAAAATAAACAACAAAGAAAATTTCTGCCCCAGTTTGGTAACTGGGTACAGTGTGTTATCAAATATTAAAAGCTAAAAAATTTAAATTGTACTTCCCTTGTTCTCCAGGTGGGCGCCTGATTGCTAAAACTTGAGATGTATTCCCTTGCTCTTCAGGTGGGCGCCTGACTGCTAAAAACTTGAAAAATATTCCCTTGTTCTCCAGGTGGGCGCCTGATTGCTGAAACTTGAAATGTATTCCCTTGTTCTCCAGGTGGGCGCCTGATTGCTGAACTTGAAATGTATTCCTTTGTTCTCCAGGTGGGCGCCTGATTGCTGAACTTGAAATGTATTCCCTTGTTCTCCAGGTGGGCGCCTGATTGCTGAAATTTGAATGTATTCCTTTGTTCTCCAGGTGGGCGCCTGATTGCTGAACTTTGAAACGTATTCCCTTGTTCTTCAGGTGGGCGCCTGATTGGTAGACTTGAAAAGTATTCCCTTGTTCTCCTGGTGGGCGCCTGATTTTAACAAAATAACAACAACAAAGAAAATTTCTGCCCCTGTTTCAATCAAAGAAAACTTGTTAATATAAAATGGTGACTAGCTGCTGGCATTCTTGTTGGCCATGCTCCCACTTCTGACATCCACCCTGTCTTGCTTCCTGGACTTGCTTTAACTTGCCCCAATTTCCAATTAACTTTCAACCCTTAAATCTCGATGGCCCCTATGTTCACTTCATATTACTGTCTGGTGTTCCTGTTCTTTTCCTGTGAACCTTGCCTTTTCCTTGCCAACGTCTGATTATTCCCCTGACTTTATCGATCCCTCATGTTTTACT
>NC_031989.1:110440749-110538649 GCF_001879085.1 Nicotiana attenuata | reverse complement strand
TTAGGGTTGGGAAATTGGTTTAATAATTAGGATATGAACTTTTGATCATGTATTGACTAGTTCTTACCCCATTTGAATAGTTTTGGATTGTTCGGCTCCAATTTGGAGGTTTGAGCACGTTCTTGAATTGGGATATAGGCTTCGGAGCGAGGTGAGTCTCCTTTCTAACCTTGTAAGAGGGAGTTGTCCCCATAAGTGAATTAATTGAATATGTGCTCCTATTTGTGGGGGCTACGTACGCACGAGGTAACAAGAGTCCGTGCGTAGCCACTATTATGCTTATGTCCGGGTAGTCTAGGACCCAAAAGCATGTTTTACTTGTAATATTTGAAATCTTGTTGTCAAATTGAATGCCTGAAACATACTGAAAGGCATAAAAGAATTTATAAAAACTAGACATTCGTTTCTTGGCTTTTAAAAAGAGAGTTTTCCTTTTATTGGATGACTGATTCCCTGATGGTTTCTTGATTGACTGTTTGGAGTGTTTATTTATGTTTGACCGCGTCACATGTATGATTTGCGAGCGGGGTAATAGATGCATCTATGGTTCGCACCATTCGACCCTCTGGCAGTGCACAATTTAAATATTGTTAGATCGGGCCGTACGTCCTCGGCATGATTTGCGCATGCTTGTGTTGCTTGCCTTGTAATTTACTGAAGTTGATATTGCTTCTTCCCGTCTTGAGAATATGTGTATAAATGATGAAAGAAAAAAAAGAAATTGGAAATTTTCATATAAAAGAAAGAATTGTTTACTTGCGTCACTCTATTGAATTACATTCGTGTTTATATAAACCCTTGTCTTGTTATATTGTTGATGTATCATTATTGGACCACTAGTAAGTGTCGAAGTCGACCTCTCGTCTCTACTTCTTCGAGATTAGGCGGGATACTTACTAAGTACACGTTATTTTCGTACTGATACTACACTTGCTGTGCATTTTTGTTGCACAGGTTCATGCGTGGCTAGCGGCTTAGTGGAATAGCGACATGGTTGGCACGGAGACTTAGTTGAGCTGCATTTATCGAGACGACCCGCAGCCAGCAGAGTCTCCTTCAGAGTATTATGCTGTATTTTCACTTCTGTCCACTTTGTATTCCGGACAGTTACTGTATATTATTTTATTCCCTAGCAAATGCTCATACACTTGTGACACCGGGTTCTGGGATGATTATGGGGTATTTTCGTATTGACTTCTTGACGTTATATTTAATTTGAAATGAGTATCTTTTACTAGAAAAATTGAAGGAAAATCAGAGTTTTCACAATTATTTAAATTAGAATTTAATTAAGTATTTATGGTTGGCTTGCCTGACAATGGTGTCCGGCGCCATCACGACCCTTACTGGATTTTGGGTCGTGACAACATGGTATCAGAGCACTAGGTTCCCTTAGGTCTCACGAGTCATGAGCAAGCCTAGTAGAGTCTCGCAGATCGGTACGGAGACGTCTGTACTTATCTTCGGGAGGCTACATGGCTGTTAGGAGCACTTCCCTTCTTGATTTCCTCATCGTGCGATTTGATTTCTTTGAGGCTTATGCCTTGGTTTCCTTCCCAATCGATCTTATGCGACGCAAAACACTTATTATAAATCAGGAATTTGAGAAATTTTAAAGGTACTACAGAGGTGGTACGGGATGCTTCTACCTGCGTAGTTGATTTGATTATTGTCGTCGCCTTGCGAAAGGATATTCTGTCGTTCCAGCTCAGTAGCCGTACTTCTGAGAGCTCTGAGGTTAGGAACAAGTTGCCATGGTACTTATGAACGGTTTTCGCGCAGTATTGATGTGATGGTAGGATGCTTGCTTACGTGTCGGGGCAGCGAATGACTGAAGGGAGGTTTACTCAGTGCATGATTCAGAGATTTGGTATTTTATTCCCGGCGGAGGGAAGGCAATCGGGCTAAGAATGTTCTGATTTGGGATTGATGGAGTAACGAGACTTGGTATTTGCGAGCGTGGTGGAATTCTCATCTGTGATGAGGTGTTTTTTACCTTATTGAAATGTGCTAAGTTGCCGGTGTTATGATCTTCTACAATTCGCCTTTGGGGCAGGGTATTGTGAGATAGCAATGGAGAAGCGACTGTCAGAGATCGCAGGGTGCGGTGGTTCAGGATTGAATCGATGTTTATAATATCAATGGCTCGAGAAGAGATTATCTCCGGAGAGGTTTAAAGTTAGTAGCGGTCTATTGGTTCAAGAACTACTGAGTTAGATTTTTATCTAAGGCATCAGCTCAGCGGCGAAGGATGATGAAGAACATGTGGAAAGTGTCAGGCGGTAGGCGGTGGTTAAATTTCTAGAAGGCCAAGTGTAAGAAGCGGAAGTCAAATAGTTGCTTAAAGAAGAGGGTTTGGCCAAAGTGGGAGAGTGGCAGAGTAGCACGTGGATTCGGTGGCAGGATAATTTCACCGTTGAGAAAAGTTTGGAGTGATTTGGGAATTTTTAGTGGACGGTGATTGGGTCTACGAGCTTAATTTGAAATATTGGCTAGCACGACGGCGGGAGACTTGATATGACGGAAAAGAGCTGCTTGATATGAAGAAGGATACAACATAACTTTGAATTGGAAGGTATTGGTGCACATTTAGTTAAAGTCCACGAGGAGTGGATGGACTTATGCAGCTGGTGGATGAGCACGGGCTCATGATGGGTTATTGATGTCGTAGTGATTGTAACTCGTGCAGCAGCGTTGGAAGATGTCGGTGTGTAATCTCCACAGGTGGGTTATCTCCTGTGAGCAGATCAGCGGTCGCGTGGTTGGCGAAGCTTTTGCGAGGAATCCTACTGGCTATCTGGTAAGGAGGCCGGACATGTGAATGTGGTTAATGATTCAGAGTGTTCATAAATGGTTCACAGAAAGATTTCGAGGATCTTGGCGGGTTGGTTGTGCTAGATCATGTCAACAATGAAGAAAGAATCTTGTAGGATTCCAGAGTTGCGTAACGGTGGCTTCAAGCTAAGTGGGAGAGTCTCACCGCCTACGATTGGGTTGTATGATTATCTTCTTGTGAGGTTTCGGATTATCGGTGTCTTGGTAAGTTATTTCGGCTAAAAAGGAGAACATCAGTAGTAATTTGAGCAAAGGAATTGAAGAATGTGTTCTATAATTGGCATCATCGATTCATGTTCGAGCTTTGGGAAGACTCAGAAATTATGCTTTGCGTAGAAGTGAGTTGCAAGAAAGGGGATTCAGTTGGGGGCTTCTTTTAGAGGGTGGTCATGGGCTAGCGGAGCCTTGCAGTTGATTATATTCGGGACCATGTCAGAGTGGGTGACTCTTAATAATGGTCCTAGTGAATTCAAAGGTTTAAAAAAAAATGTGGTACCTAAGGATTCAAGCCCGCAGTGTGTTTAAGAATCGGGCTTGTGAAGTAGCTTATGTTAAGAGGCTCATAATGTTCTATGATGTTTTCACTTGCAGGGTAGCATTGGGAGGAAAAGGAGAAGAAGACTTCGGATTCGTAGAGGAATTTTCAGAATTGATGTACTAGTCGAGATACGGATATGCGCACAAGGAAGGTATGAGATGGTTCGTGGGATTTAAGACAACATGGTCTCGTGTTACAAGACCACTCCGGTTGAGTGCATTATGTGTTGAATGAAATCATTATTATTCTAACCCAATTAAGGATAAATTGGAAGAGGTTGGATTGGTTAGCAATGGTTGAATTGGCATGATGATGGCAGTGATCAGTTCCTTCAGCGTGATTAAGTTATGCAAGCGATTTTTGATGGTACGTGTGAGGCTTTTCGGCCGTCGTAATCGAATTTATTCGGAAGTATTATGGTATTATGGCCTGCTATGTGTAGACGGATCCCGGAAAAGGGCTATGGTGGTTTAGGCCACTACTTGAAGAATTGCATCTTCTACGGTTGTGAGAACTAACTCGTGTGTTGCCATGGTTCTCTCGGAACGAGTTAAATAAAAAGCTTCCATATGAGGAAGTGTTTTCCATGTTAGTGGTTCAGGAGTTGTGATGGAATTCTTGTACTATCGCATGTTGGCATGTTAGGTGTAGTGAGCGGTATGAAATTTGAAAGTGAGGATCAAGGTTGCAGTTTGGTGTTGACAAGGATTCCACAAGCTCGGATGAGCATGAAAGGGATTTGAATATTTAGAGTAAGCTGGCATTGTCTTCAATGTCACCTGGGATCGGTGTTTTGTGAAAGAGGCTTTGCATCCTGGTTGTGGATTCTTGATCGCTTTTCAGCGTTAGTGCGGCCGATAGTATGGATGTGCAGACTTGTTATCTGTTACGGAAGATCGTGGAAGCGTGTCCCACGGTAAAATTGTATAAGTGGGGCATGTAGTCACTTGATTGATTCGAGAATGAAACCA
Source organism: Nicotiana attenuata (assembly GCF_001879085.1). NCBI lineage: Eukaryota > Viridiplantae > Streptophyta > Magnoliopsida > Solanales > Solanaceae > Nicotiana > Nicotiana attenuata. The sequence continues at coordinate 110,534,305 of NC_031989.1, read as the reverse complement.
AGTATGAAGATTGTGGTGATACGGTTAATTTGAGAATTTGTGCCTGGAGGGCACTCGATTTATTGGATTGTGGACTGTGGAGGATTACTTTGGTTATGATGATTGTTCTTGTGAGATATGGGAAAAAGGGGTTATCATGGACCCAGAAAAGATTACTGGCCTAGTTCGGTACGATCAGAATCGGCTTGAGGTCTGTGGACGGATTTAAATATGAATATAGGCTCTATATCGGGCCGAATGTGTTCATTTCAGCATAGCTCTCCTTATGGAGGAGTATTCGGACGTTGGATGTTAATTCGTCGTCGGCTATTTCATGTAATGCTATATTGTGGCGTGTGAGTTATGAAACGGCTTGGTAAATTGCTTATGTGTTGAAGTTCCACGTAGTGATGGTGTTATGTGAGCAGGATGGCTCTTTAGTTTCAGAACATATATCGCACCTCAGTTGTGCTTGAGTTTGTTAGCTTATGGCACTATATGTCCCCTCAGGGATGGTATTATGCACTTAGCGTGCTTGTGACCGATAGTCGGTATTGTGTTGTAATGAGCAATTTAGCTCGATGTGTATCTCCTTATGTGAATTTTATGTGTGGGTCGGGTGGCACGCCGCCATGGTCATGTTGTTTGGACCGGGTTGCACGCCGCAACAGTGTGATGATGATTACAGTCCCTTATATTCTATTCTGTGTGTTTAGTTTCCATTTTCTGGGGAAAGTTCATATTAGCTGCGCGAGTAGAGTAGTCCCTCCCAGAACTCGTCTTTCTTATGTATCGCGATCGAGTTGGTAGCCTATTGGCACATTGTGGCATCATAGGAGACTTTTGGTCATGTCTGGGGTGGCTTGTTGCCTGAGCAGTTCATACTGGGTGAGACAAGGTTATTGGATCTAGGATCAGTGCAATAGGATTGTATAAAGTATATTAAAGAGCAAAGATCATTATTTGGGTTCAGAATGAGGTAATGTTCTTGTTAGGAGTGTAGCCTCAATGAATTGTTGACCTGGCAGTTGGTTAAGAATTTCTACGCGTCCCCTCCGTCGTGGCAGTATTGTAAGGGTTGGAACAAGACATAAATGTATCATGAGGTGCATTGTGAGCATCAGATTCGGGGAAGTCGGCTATTATGATCAGAGAATGTTATTATGGTCCTGTGAATGACGTGGTGCGTAGTGTGAATTCAGCAAATGTATGCAGTCATGTTCTGGTACCTCGTGAAGTGATTGATACGGTGTTCATATATTGGAAGCAGGCCTGACGGAGAATTCCGAACGTTGGAATTGGGTTCTAAGCTTATTTGTTTGAATAAAAGAGAATATCTTCAGATTCGATCAAGTTAATGTGCTCAACTGAGTTGTGGTAGCACAGGTAGGTGCTCAAGGTGTTAAATAGTGATTTCGGACAACTCCGGTGCAGTTCTCAGGACGTTCGAGGACGAACGTATGTTTAAGCGGGAGAGAATGTAACGACCCGACTGGTCGTTTTGAGCTCAAGCGTGTCATTTAGCGGTTTGAAGCCCTGAGTAGCTTCACTTTAGGTATTATGACTTGTACGCATGGTCGGAATTGAATTCCGGGAAGTTCGGAGTTGATTTGGAGAGAGAATTCTCATTTCGGAAGCTTTAAGTTGAAAGAATTGACAAAGATTGGATTTCTGAGTAAACGACCTCGGAATTGGGATTCGAAGGTTCTAGCAGGTTTGTATGATGATTTTGGACTTGGGCATATGTCCGGACTAGGTTTTGGAAGACCCGGGAATGTTTCGGCGCCTATTGTGGAAGTTAGCATTTTTGGAAGGATTTCATAAGTTTGGGTTGAAGTGCATTTCAGTGTTATCGATGTCCATTTGGGATTCCATGTTCGGGAATAGCTCCGCATGGTGATTCTGGTGTTGGGAGCGCGATCGAAAGTGAATTTAGAGGTCCGTGGGTCATTTGGCTAAAGATAGAAATTTGAAGGTTTTTGGGAAGTTTGACCGAGAGTTGACTTTTTGATATCGGATGTTGGAGTAGGTCCGTAATGTCAAATATGACTTTTGTGCAAAATTTGAGGTCAATCGGACGTGATTTGATAGGTTTTGGCATCGAAAGTAGAAGTTTGAATTTTAAAGTTCAACAATCTTGAATTGGAGTGCGATTTAGGGCTTTAGCGTTGTTTAATGTGATTTGAGAGTTAGAGAAGGTCCGTGTTATGTTATGGGACTGAGTGGTGTGATTGGACGGAGTCCCGGGGGCCTCGGGTGAGTTTCGGACGTGCGGGAGGAGTTTGAACACACCAAATTTTCTGGTATTTTTGGCAGCAGTTGCAGGTCTCGCAAATGCGAGAAATAGTTCGCATTTGCGAGTGAGGTTTCGCATTTGCGAAAGAGCCTGGCTTGAGGCAGAGTTCGCATTTGCAATAATTTGGTCGCATTTGCGAACTCAACAGGGTTCGCATTTGTGAGCTCTTGATCGCATTTGCGACCTAGGCAGTGTGATGACCCAAACGGTCATCCCTTGTTTTAAATTAAATTCTATGAATCCGAGGCCTTGAAAACCTCATTCAGAGTCGCCTCAATTTGCGTGCGCAGTCCGGGCACGTAGCCGAAAATCTTAAATATGAAATTCTGTGAAAAATGCTAGTTTTAATGTCAAAATGAATAAATTTGACCTTGGTCAATTTTTTAGGTAAACGGACCCGTGATCTGACTGTCCCGGAGGGTTCGTAGGAAAATATGGGACTTGGGCGTATGCCCGGAATCGAATTCCGAGGTCCCAAGAAATGATTTTTTTTGTAAAATTGTTTTCTGAAATTGTTTAAGGAAATTTTAAATGAAAATTGATTAGAACGTGTTGGTATCGGGCCCGTATTTTGGTTCCGGCGCCCGGTACAGGTCTTATATATGGTTTAAGTCATTTCTGTGAAATTTGGTTGAAAACGGACTTCGTTTGACGTGATTCGGACCTAAATTGGAAAATTGGATGTTTTATGAAGTTTGAAAGAATTCTTGGATTTTGAGGTTTAATTCAATGTTTATGATGTTAGTTTGGCGATTTGATCGCACGAATAAGTCCGTAGGATGTTCTTGAGGTTGTGTGTATATGTGGTTTGGAGCCCCGAGGGCTCGGGTGAGATTTGGATAGGCCACGGATGCATTTTTGGACTTTGAAAAGTTGCTGGTATTTCTGATCTGCAGGCTTCGCATTTGCGAAGCCAGTCTCGCAAATGCGAGCCTTGCATCGCAAATGCGAGAAAGGGACTGTGCAGGCCTGATCGCAAATGCGATCAAGTTGTCCGCAAATGTGAAGTAGGTCCAGTCGCAAATGCGAACCTTTTGATCGCAAATGCGAAAGTCCCGAATTTTTGAAGTGTTCGCAAATGCGAACTAAGCTTTGCAATTCCCATATCTGCAGAGGTCGGGGTTCGCAATTGCGAACCCATGTTCGCATTTCCCATATCAGAGACCTGCAATTTTACACTTAAACGATTTTGAACCCCATTTTTCATATTTTCTCAAACCCAAACACACTTAGGCGATTTTCCAAGAACAAGTCTTCTTCCAAATCAATTGTAAGTTAGTTTTTACTCATTTCTTTCAATCATTAACATCTTTTAACATGATTTCAACCAAAAATCAAAGATTTTCATGGGGGAAATTGGGTGTTTTGGGTAGAACCTAGGTTTTTCAAAAATTGGGGGTTTGGACCTCAATTTGAGGTCCGATTTCAAAACAAATTATATATTTGAGTTCGTGGGGGAATGGGTAATCGGGTTTTGGTTCGAACCTCGGGTTTTGACCACATGGGCCCGGGGGCGATTTTTGACTTTTTGGGTAAAACTTTGGAAAACTAATTTTCATGCATTGGGGTTGATTCATTTAGCACTTATTGATCTAATTAAGTAATTTGTGATTAGATACGAGCGAGTTGGTGGTGGAATCAAGGGGTAAAGCTATAATTGAGGCTTGAGTTGTGTTCAAGGCATCGAGGTAAGTGTCCGGTCTAAACCTAGCTTGAGGGATTAGGAGTTGAGTCATATTTGCTATTTGTTTCTTGATGAGTACGACGTATAGGCATGGTGACGAGTATCTATGCGTTGGTGTCAAGCATGACCGTGAGTCTAAATTGATAGTTCTTGTGTTCTTAAATGACATTTCGGATGCCTTAGTTGATGATTCTTGAAATTTCGTGAAGAATTAGTTTATTCTCGTGGACTTTATTTATGCTTGAGCATTGATATTAATTGGACTGAGTAGGAGTCGAGCTAGGATTGGTTATGCTTGGGAAATTTCTATGTTGTTTTTGTTCCCTGCCGGGATTTATTGTGATATTGTGTTGGATTATACTGAAATGGGAGCGGGTGGTACGCCTACCACAAGTTATAATAAAATGGGAGCGGGTGGTACGCCTACCACAAGTTATAATGAAATGGGAGCGGGTGGTACGCCTACCACAAGTTATAATGAAATGGGAGAGGGTGGTACGCCTACCACAAGTTATTATGAAATGGGAGCGGGTGGTACGCCTACCACGAGATTTGATGAAATGGGAGCGGGTGGTACGCCTACCACGAGTTTTGAGAAATGGGTTCGGGTTGCACGCCTGCAACGAGATGTGTACTGACAGTGAAATCCGTCTTTATTCTCCTTATCCGTGTTAGAGTTAAATTGTTGATTTTCCTTATTATTCTCTTGAAATTTTGCATTACCTGTTGTCCCCGAAGCATGATCCCCTCCCCAGTTTTATCTTGTTTATCTGCTGTCTATCTTCCGCGTATATATATATNCCTTGTTTGTGATTGTTGTTTGGGTGAGGAAGAGTGTTAAAGCACGAAGGGTGATGTCGTGCATTGTTTGCTATTGTGAGGAAAGAGTGTAAAGCACGAAGGGTGATGCCGTGCACATTTTATTATTCTAATTGCTTTGGTGAGGAAAGAGAGTAAAAGCACGAAGGGTGATGCCGTGCACGTTTTCATAATGTTATTGCTTGGTGAGGACGAGAGTAAAAGCACGAAGGGTGATGCCGTGCACTTATTTGATTTCTGCTTCTTGTTGACATGGTAGTTATGTTGTTCCTTTCCTTACTTGATGCTTTATTCGGAACTGTTATCTCCCCGCAACGTGTTTCCCCCTCCCATCCTTACTTGTTTATTCCTGCTTTACTTTCCGTTGTACATTATATAACTGCACAGGTTTATTTGGTAGTCTGGTCCTAGCCTCGTCACTACTTCGCCGAGGTTAGGCTAGGCACTTACCAACACATGGGGTCGGTTGTGCTGATACTACACTCTGTGCTCTTTTGCACAGATCCAGGCCCCGGAGTAGCATTTGGTCATCAGCAGTAGATTGGGAGCTATCCTTCAGTCCAAGACTCCGAGGTAGACCTGCTTGCGTTCGCAGGCCCGGCGTCTCTTCTATCAGTTTTATGTTCTGTTGTCATTTGTACTCGAGACAGACTATGTTCTTTTCTTTCAAACACTTATTTGTAGTAATCCTAGACAGTCCGTGGATGTGTGACACCAGGTTCTGGATAGAGGCATGTGTTGGTCTTCAGGATATTTTGGTTTTATATTTTATTTAAGACTTCCGCTAAATTTCTTATTCCGCTGTTATTTAATTATTTATTTCCTGTTAATTTAATTGGTAAAAAAAGAATTAAAAACAAAAAGAGTTAATGATTTCTAAGATCGTAGCTTGCCTAGCTTCTACGAGTAGGCGCCACCACGACTCCCGAGGGTGGAAAATCCGGGTCGTGATAGGCAGTGGGAACTCAGGGTTCGCATTTGCGATATATTGGTCGCATTTGTGACCTTGGCAGGGGAGGCCCATCTTCGCAATTACGATGGTTTTGTCGCATTTGCGACCGTCGCAATTGCGACCGTCGCAATTGCGAACCAGGTGTCGCAAATGCGACATCTGAGGCATGTGCACAGCTATTAATTTCGAGACTTAGACCATTTAGCTCATTTCCTTTCATCTCTTGGGCGATTTTGGAGCTTTTGGAAGAGGGTTTTCAACCTAGCACTTTGAGGTAAGTAATTTCTACATAACATGAGTTAAATACATAAATTATGGGCAGATTAACATGTGAAAATTAGGGAAAATCAAGGGTTTTAGATGAAAAACCTAGAGATTGATAACAATAAGATTTACCCACGAAATTTGTTAGGGAATGGAGTAAAAATCATATATTCTTGATCCTTAGGTTATGGGTAGCAACTTTCTTCAAAAATTTCCGGAATCCGGGCATGTGGGCCCGGGGATGAATTTTAGGAACCTTGCATTTAGGGTTGAAAAATTGGTTTAATAATTAGGATATGAACTTTTGAGCATGTATTGACTAGTTCTTACCCCATTTGAATAGTTTTAGATCGTTCAGCTCCAATTTGGAGGTTTGAGCGCATTCTTGAATTGGGATATAGGCTTCGGAGCGAGGTGAGTCTCCTTTCTAACCTTGTAAGAGGGAATTGTCCCCATAGGTGAATTAATTGAATATGTGCTCCTATTTGTGGGGGCTATGTACGCACGAGGTGACGAGAGTCCGTGCGTAGCTACTATTATGCTTATGTCCGGGTAGTCTAGGACCCAAAAGCATGTTTACTTGTAATATTTGAAATCTTGTTGTCAAATTGAATGCTTGAAACATACTGAAATGTATAAAAGAATTTATAAAAACTAGACATTCGTTTCTTGACTTTTAAAAAAAAGTTTTCCTTTTATTGGATGATTGATTCCCTGATGGTTTCTTGATTGACCGTTTGGAATGTTTATTTAAGTTTGACCGCGTCACATGTATGATTCTCGAGCGGGGTGATAGATGCATCTATGGTTCGCGCCATTCGACCCTCTGGCAATGCACAATTTAAATATTGTTGGATCGGGCCGTACGTCCTCGGCATGATTTGCACATGCTTGTATTGCTTGCCTTGTAATTTACTGAAGTTGATATTGCTTCTTCCCATCTTGAGAATATGTGTATAAATGATGAAAGAAAAAAAAGGAAATTAGAAATTTTCATATAAAAGAAAGAATTGTTTACTTGCGTCACTCTATTGAATTACATTCGTGTTTATATAAAGCCTCGTCTTGTTATATTATTGATGTATCATCATTGAACCACTAGTAAGTGTCGAAGTCGACCTCTCGTCTCTACTTCTTCGAGATTAGGCGGGATACTTACTGAGTACACGTTGATTTCGTACTCATACTACACTTGCTGTGCATTTTTGTTGCACAGGTTCATGCGTGGCTAGCGGCTTAGTGGCATAGCGGCATGGTTGGTACGGAGACTTAGGTGAGCTGCATTTATCGAGACGACCGGCAGCCAGCAGAGTCTCCTTCAGAGTATTGTGCTGTATTTTCACTTCTGTCCACTTTGTATTCCGGACAGTTACTGTATTTTATTTTATTCCGTAGCAAATGCTCGTGCACTTTGTGACACCGGGTTCTGGGATGATTATGGGGTATTTTTGTATTGACTTCTTGACATTATATTTAATTTGAAATGAGTATCTTTTACTAGAAAAATTGAAGGAAAATCAGAGTTTTCACAATTATTTAAATGAGAATTTAATTAAGTATTTATGGTTGGCTTGCCTGACAACAGTGTCCAGCGCCATCACGATCCTTAGTGGATTTTGGGTCGTGACAAGAACCTTTCCCTATCTGGTTCTCATATGAAGTTTGTTAAATCATCAAATTACAAATGCATATAACTTATCAATAAATATACTGAATTGTCCTAAAGTTATGATTTTTAGTTTAAAATTTCAAAATTTCAGGACAAAATAAGTAATGGCTAATCCTGAAATAGCAGACCTAAGAACGATTGTTCGTGTACTTCCCCCTTTCTTTATCCATTGCTTGTGAGGATCATACAGTAAGAGGACAACAACGAAGAAAAAGATTTTTGAATAATAATATTTGAAAGATAAATAATTTTATTAAATTCCTAAAAGGAGAACATTTCAAAGTCACTTTTGTGACACTGATTTTATTCATTATTTTTGTGTTTATGCTGAAGAATACTATAAAAAATTGACATTGGAATTGTAGGTTTGTCCAGGTTTCCAGCCAACAGGAATGACATTGGGAGCAGTAAGTTTCTTATTGAACTCAGTCGTGAGCCTAATAGAATATGGAGCAGGCTGTGCTGAAGGGTTAATATTAGTACTCCATGTTGCCCCAGACACATGATTCATAGTTATCGACTGTGTAGATCTTCCTGGCACAAGCTCCACTAAATTAAGATCTCCATCTCCATTTTCAAACTCAACATTTACTGATAAGAAGTTAGCATTAGATCCCGGATCCACCTTGAACGCTACATTTGTGTTCTTGTATTGGCACGGTACCCTACAATAACAAGTACAACCGGTAGAACAAATATTTTTTTGTGCTATCAGTATATATAATTTTATTCAGAAAAGTATGTACCTTTGGTAAGAGATTGCGATATTTCCCATATTACGTAATGCGTCAGCTTGTCCTGGCTTGGCCATAGCTCCCATGGCAGTTCCACTTAGATCAAAATGAATAGCACCTGAACACCCAGGGCATTCATCTGTAATGGTTACAGTCACTGGATTTCCTGAGCAAGGGCCTAGATTACATTGCACCTATAATTTCAAGAGGTATAAGTCATTCACAAAGTCTTAGACCTTAGATCAATTTATCAGAGGATTTCGCTCATATATACTGACAGTGCAAATTAATTTTTACACTATTAGTTAGTGCATTTTAATATGTTATAACATGTTACTGGAAGTGACGAAAAACTAAATTATGGGCAAGAATTAATATGGACCTGGTAGCAAGCTCCGCAGCCTAAGCCTTTCCTGAAGAGAGGAGCATTTCCAGCAGATACAAAGGAATTATAAGGGGCTTGTGATACAGCGTTTGTGTATCCACAAGCTCCTCCATCTTGCATTAACAAAAAGGAAAATTAATTGTATGGTCCAATTAATAACAGCGCTCATAGAAACAATTAAAAAGATCTTTAATTAAGTATGTACCTCTCTAATATAAATAAATTAATGAAAATAAATGCTGTATGCAAATTAATAAAAAAAGTTTTACATAGAGTATAACATCATTAATTACCACTTCCTGCTCCATTTGGAGCACCATAAAATGTTGCTACAGCTGGTTGAAAACCAGCTAAAGATGCATTGAATGATTTAACATGTGTGCAAGTGCAATATTGTTGAAACAAACATAGAGCTAAAAAAGTGATGATGAGATGGAGATTAAAAGCCATAATATGCTTGATTTACTAGATAGAACAGGAGTTTATTGTCCTTAATTTTTTTTCTAATTGCTTGGAGAAACTCTATGTTATGGTTGCTCCTTTTATAGTGGAGAAAATATAACCCTTACCAAATGTTAAGGAATATTTGATATCTAAAAGATATTAATGATTCTCCATGTTATACTGTAGTTTTACTTACCATAATGGCAATATATTGAAACAAATTACCAAAGAAGTACATATAAGTCTTGATACATTTATAATAAGTTAAGAGCTGATCATTGAACAAATTATGTTACGCAAAGAAGATCTTGCTAATTTACCAAAATCACCCCTAGGTTCATTAAGGGACGATAACTACTTACTATTTCACATGAAATTATCTCGTTCACTTGCCAATATTCTTTAATATATTTTTGTCTATTCTGTTAAAAGATCTTGAAAATTATTTTCAGAGTGCTATGATTTGAGATACTCTTCGAACTATTATAATATTCAGTAAATTTAGCAAGTCAATAAAATTATTGTATACGGCGAAATCGGAGGGTCCGTTTTCCTGTCATTAAGGTACTTCGGAAGGTCACCTCGAAGGCTCGAGGCCACAGCTGAATATCCTCCCTCGAGGGTCGTCAACACCCGACCCCAAGACGATGCAAACCGCGACTATGATGAAGATGGGGAGTTCCCAATGCACACGGCTAAGACTGACAGGGCCTAGCCGGTCTACTCTGAACCCGAATCAGGGTGTCATGTCTAGTTGTCTCATCCCCCATCTTTACAATTAATGCATTTTGTACTATGTAGCGACTCCCCTCCTATATAAAGGGGATCCTTATTATTTTGTAGAGGTCTGTTGCTCAAATTACTCCACACGAAATATAGAAGAACATTCTCTTTTCACTCTAACATATTCTCTTGATATTGTTGCCCTCATTTATTACATTCATACTTGTTCTTCATTTATTGCTTATCATTGGTCATAAAAAGCCTTCGTTGATTATCCTACAACTGTTAGCCCTTCCCCGATTACCCTTAGTAGCTCAAGCCCGAGCCCGAGCCCTAAAATCGACCTCGAGACTTCGTATCGGTCTACCCGAGGTCCCGATTGGCTAGCTCATCGGTTTGATTATAACTTTATCTTTATCTCGCATTTTGTCTCTAAATTTCATACACATAGCATCATCCGCTTAAGCAACTAGCATAAAAATAGATCACGTATTTTTAGAGTCCCATCAATAAATTTAATTGTTATTACCATTTTCACGGTAAACAGTTTGGCGCCCACCGTGGGGCTAAAAATAATAGTGATTACTTTTTTGCTGGTTTCATCTTATAAAGCAAGTTATCTTTTCACACTTTTTCTTGTCCAAGATCTTCGGTTGCAGGTAAAAATGTCTAATTCAGTAAACAATAATATTGAGAACCACAGAGAAAATGGTGTGGCCGTTCCAGGTGCTGGTAAGCCGCCGCAAAATCTTGAGAACGTGCCAGGACCGATTCCGGCGGACGGATTCTCATGCGACGCTCGACACGTTGAAATAAGCTCCCACACTAACAGGAGCATACACCAAGGCAACCAACAGGAAGCCCAAAAAACCCCAGCTCGGGAAGAATGGGAAGTTAGCGTTCATGCTATTTTTGAAATGTTGCAGGCACTACAGCTGGCTATTACTCAGCTGCAAAGTCACCAGAAGACTCCTAGCACGGTAGCACCGGGGACAGCTCCCCTGGCCGAACAGGTACCAGAGAGGTCAAGCAATAATGGGTCGATAGCCGATCCTGCCATCGTAAAGATGCTCGAAGACCTCACCAGAAGGATCGAGTCGGGCAAAAAAATGATAGAAGCCAACGATAAGAAGGTCGAGACTTACAACTCAAGGGTCGAACAAATTCCAAGAGCGCCCCCGATTTTGAAGGGTGTGGACTCGAAAAAATTGCTGTAGAAGCCGTTCCCACAGGAAGCGGCCCCGAAACCCATTCCTAAGAAGTTCAGAATGCCGGAGCTTCCGAAATACAATAGTACCTCGGACCCCAATGAATGCGTTACCGCGTACACCTGTGCAGTAAAGGGCAACAATCCGTCCTGCTGAAAAAATTTGGAGAAAAACTTTCTAAAGGGGCGATGATGTGGTATCATAACTTGGCCCCGAACTCTATAGACTCGTTTTCCATGTTGGCAGATTCCTTTATAAAGGCGCATGCCGGGGCCATCAAGGTGGCCACCAGGAAATCTGACGTCTTCAAAATCAAACAGAGGGAGAACAAAATGCTGTGGCAATTTGTGGCCCGCTTTCAAATGGAAAGAATGGAACTACCACCGGTCTCCGACGACTGGGCGGTACAGGCCTTTTCTCAAGGTCTGAATGAGCGAAGCTCGGTAGCTTCGAAGCAGCTGAAAGAGAACCTGGTCGAATATAATGCCGTGACTGTGTCGGACGTTCATAACCGATACCAGTCAAAAATTAGGGTCGAGGACGATCAGCTGAGGGCCCCCTCCGGCTCGGTATACCCAAGCAGGATCTTGGAAAAGGAGCCAAAGCAAAAGAAAGAAAGATATCAGCCGTACCCCAAAGATCGAAGGAACGCCCCAAGGCGTAACCCACCTCGAAACGATCGAAGGATAGATCGAGGACAGAATCCTCGGGGACTCATCAACCGAGCCGGATTCGACAGGAATGCAGGACCAGCAGAGGCACCTCACCTGTCAGAATACAACTTCAACGTCGATATATCGGATATTGTCTTCGCCATTAGCAAAATCAAAGATGTCAACTGACCCAGACCTATGTAATCAGATCCTTCGCAAAGGAACCACAACCTGGTGTGCGAATTCCACAACACACATGGTCACAGGATCGAGGATTGCCACCAGCTCCGAGAGGAAGTAGCCAGACTACTCAACAAGGGTCATCTCCGGGAATTCCTAAGTGGCCGAGCCAAAAACCAGTTCTGAGAAAGAGAGGCGGCCAAGAAGAATGCAACGAGCGGGCCGCAACATGTCATTCACATGATCTTAGGAGGCGTTGATGCCCCGCAAGAACCCGTGATGAGAAAGACAAAAATATCCATCACTAGAGAAAAGCAAACTCGGGGGTACATACCCGAGGATGTCCTCACGTTCAGCAAGGAAGACACTGAGACCTTGTCTCAGCCTCACAATGACGCACTGGTAATCTCTTTCCTCGTAAATACAATTCAAATAAAACGTGTGGTCGTGGACCCAGGTAGCCCGACCAACATTATCAGGTAGAGGGTAATAGAGCAGCTCGGACTGCTCGACCAAATCGTACCCGCCACTCGAGTCCTCAACAGATTCAACATGGCGAGTGAAACGACGAAAGGGGAAATCACCCTCCCTGTCAGCGTGGCCGGTACGACCCAAAATGTCAAATTTCATGTCATCGAAGGAGACATGAGGTACAACGCCTTGTTCGAACGACTGTGGATACACTGCATGAGAGCAGTACCATCCACCCTCCACCAAATGATGAAATTCCCAACAAAGGACGGGATCAAAACCGTCTACGGGGAACAGCACGCGGCAAGGGAAATGTTTGCGGTGCACGATGTGGCACCGGTACCAATACCTCCACTCACGAAAGAGATAAAGGGTAATCAAAATACATCTTTGGTTAGACCCGATTAAACATAACAGAGGACCATACCATGTCCTCATTACAAGCTATAAGGACGTATCAGACATCGGAACATCGCCGGCACATCCCACACTAAGGTACGACCGTCTCCTTTTTTTATTTTTTTATTTTTCTCGCACTAACCCTTATGCAGGCGCCCGATCAAAGCAGTCAAAGTGCTGACCCAGCCCGAAGACCTTAAGGTTTTAAAGCATCCGTTGCACTCTTTTCCTTCGACCGAGTTTTTTGTCCCGAAGAGGGTTTTACCGGCAAGGTTTTTAACGAGGCAACGCCTATGTGCTACCTAAGGAAGATCCAAATAAATGTTCGAGGATTCTCTTGCAATCAACCTCGAACACTGGAGGACATCCCCCCAGAAGATCATCCACTCGGAAAAGCCAAAAAATGCCAAATGGGGCCTCAATAGGAAAATGATGTACCAGACCAAACGGTCGAATGAGCCGTGTCCGTATAGCCGTGCCCCCGATGGCGGAGACATATGTACTTGTATCAAGTAATCAAAGAATACCTTTATCGAAGCATCTCATACTCCAAAGGAAACTTAGCATTTTCGCAAAAACCATCCCTCCATCAAAACGTCCCGAGCATTCGGGGACTAGCGTCGACAATTCAGCACCTGAACGACCTCCGGGTCAGGACTCCAAACTCATAAGCCCTCAACGAGGCAACATGAAAATCATGAAACATCTCCAAGGCCGAAAGTTCCCCGAATACTCAAGGCTGGCGTCAAAATCTCAAAAACGCACGACCTAAGTGTCGGGATCTCCAAAATTGTAAGCCCTCAACGAGGCAATACGAAATCTACAAGTGACGACTTCCGAGCCAAGGTACCCTCGATGACTCGGGGACTGTCGCCAATCGCCATTCATTAAAAAACCCGAGGCCATAAGACCTCGAGCGGGCAGACTCGGTCTCGTAAGACCTACATAAGGCAACAACAATATCTGTAAGACCTCAAGCAAGGCATGAACAATACTTGTACCAAGTATCCAAAACTGCAAGACCTCAAGCAAGGCATGAACAATACTTGTACCAAGTATCCAAAACTTTAAGACCTCAAAGGCATGAAAAATTTGTAAGACCTTACTACAGGCATAAACTCGATCCCAAAGTTTAGGCTATATATCGAACTTGTAAGAACCCTAAAAAGGCATACCCTCGAAATAGACACCTAAGCTACTTCACTCGGGACCAAAAATGGCTCCGGCCAAGCACAAATGACTACGGTCATACAGCTGTACTAGCCAGACTAACGCGACTCGGGGACGCCCGACCGTCGCTACAAAATCACAGGCCATTACTTCAAATCTACTTCGAAAAGAACCGGTTAAATAGGCTACCCTCGACATAGGCAAAAGAGCTTCGACCATGTCAGCTCCACATCATTGGCTTCGACATACTCAGCCTCCGAGCCAAACCTCCCGAGGTGCTCGATCATCGCCACGAAACGACTCAAAATCGAGGTTCTTCCCGAACCGACGACGGGCCAGAAAAATATTACTCCAAACGTCCTTAACGAGAGGAAAACTTGAGGGTCGATTGAGCTCGAGCCGAAACCCGACTCGGAGACTGAACCCAAAACAATTAACTACATATGCCTAAGGGCAAGGCGTAAGAGCCATAGTCGCCAGCCCACATAAAAGATCGCTTCGATCAAAGGCATAAGAGCCATTGTCGCCAGCCCACGCAAACATAAAAGCTTGAGGGTCAAATGGGCTCGAGTCATAATCCGACTTAGGAACTAAACCCAAAATAGTTGAGCAAAAGCGTAAGAGCTCAAATGCCAGCTTATACAAAAGGTCGCTTCGACCGAGCGCGTAAGAGCCCCCGGGCCAGCCTAATGAGCCCTAGGGCCATATCACGAATCTAAAGATTCTCACCAACTCTGAGACCAGTTCACCGGGCCAAATTCGAGACAGAAAGGGGTACAGATGAAGTAAAGCCACAAGGTTTTCTTTGATGCGCATGTGCGAAAAAACACATTCTCCATCTACAAACATGCTCTGAAAATGCTACATACAAAATGGCAAAATCTATGCCCTACCCCTGAGAGCTACGGCCTACCGGCCTCATCTTCACTCTCCTCGGTGCTAGACAGAAGCAACCGAGCACCGCGCTCGTCCGCCCTCGCTCGCGCCAACTCTTCTTGGAGGACAAAACCCCTAGCGCAGATCTCCTCGAGAATCTTTCTTCGAGACTTGCAACAAGCATATTTTTTAATCCTCTCCTCGCGATCGAGGATCCTCCTCAACTCGGCTTGAGCATCGGTAGCGTCCTTCAAATAAATCACCATCTCCTGATCAGCCTTAGTTTGGCTCAGTGCTGCTCCTGTCCGGGCATCAATGATCTCAGAAGCTAAAAGGCGGAACGCACACGCACCCGGGATGGAAAATTACCTGCTCCATCAAGTATCTCTCGTAATTCGAGCTCCGGCATGCCTCATATCGCAAGTGCGCCAGCACGACTTCCTTTTCCTCGCAAAGGAGCCTAAGGGATTTATCCTCATCCAGAGCTTTCCGGAGCCTGGCTCCATGACGGAGCAGCTCGGACCTAAGCCTGTCAAAATCCTGCAAAAGAAAACTCGATAAGGAAAGAAAGACGCGGGATTCAAAAGGCCAATGTCGAAACTCACTGCGAAGTGAAGCCGACGGACTTCCTCGAAGGCCGAGGGAAAATCTGTTAATCTAGTCCCCTCAGCCCTGGAAGAAGCGACTCTGGTAGAGGCACAGTCGCTCGGAGAAACCACCTTTCCAGAATCAGGAACTACAGGTGCGGCGGGCTCAAATGGAATTTCCGTGTCGAAGCCCCGGCTGCGTTTTGCCTCACTGTGAGCGCCATCGCCCTGCGAAGGCATATCCCGCTTATTATTGTCATTCTTTAGCCCGGGAGCTGGCAACCCCTCCCCCTCTCCGGAGGAGCACGACCTCGCCTCAGAAGGCTCTCCGATACCTACGGCAGCAAGATTAATACGCAGAAAGGGAAAATGTCTCTCCAAATGAGTGAAGGATAAGGAAAAAATAGTACAAACACACACCGTGATGTTTTGCCTCCCATCTGCCCCGGCACAAAGTTCGCCACTTGCGCTCGTCGCAGGTCGAGTGGGTCACCAACTTCCGGACCTAACCAGGTACATCAGGAACCTCGCCTGGCGCCCATGAAACCGCTACAGAAAAGAAAAAACACGGTTACAAAACTAGCCTTCGCCATAAACGAATCTGAGAAGGCACGGGATGTACCACTTACGTGTACAGTTCTATTCCTCGAGGAATGGCATAAGTTCCACAGGGATAATGTCAGCAGTTCGGACCCGGACGAACCGACTCATCCACTCCCGATCTCCATCTTCCTCATCGTCAACAACAAATGGCATGGTCGACCGACACCGCAAGGTTAGCAGACCTCAGTAGTGAAAGGGCCGATACAACCTAATGAGATGACTAAGCGTAAATTCAAGCCCCGCTTTCTCCGCAAAGAACCTCATCATCAACACTACTCGCCAAAACGACGGATGTATCTGCGCCAAGGTAACCCGATACTTTAAACAGAAGTCGAGCACAACCCTATCGAGGGGGGCCAGTGTGAAAGGATACGTGTACACATTCAGGAATCCATCAACATGATCCGAGATGCCCTCATCCGGGGAAAGTGTCTGTAACACTACTCTCTCCCCCCGTCTGCAGTCTCTCCTCACTAACTCAAGGTGCCCCTCTCCCATTGAAGAAATAATCTTCAAGGTAAACTCTCTTTGATCCTGAGCATCGGGAGCGGAACACTCCCCTCTCTGCCGAACAGGCCCCGATGTAGCAGTCATGGCTATGGCGAGACTAGAGAAGTGAAGCAGAAACCTGTGCAAATGCTTCAGCGCTGAGGTAATGAAGGGCTCAACGCTGAAATGGGAGGATAACTATCTAAAATGGTGAGATCTCTAAAGGAGCGGAAGCGGCCCTATATATGGAAAGAAACGACAGCGACCCGCCTGCCCAAGAAGCTAATGGCATCATCGCCAATCCCGAGCTAGTACCCGACCTCGAGGATCTCCGTCTAAAAGAAGATAGCTCCAAGAAGCGAACAACATCGTCGCCAATCCCGAGGTGGTACCTGACCTTGAGGATCTCCATCTAAAAGAAGATAGCTCCAAGAAGCTGACATCATCATCGCCAATCCCGAGGTGGTACCCGACCTCGAGGATCTCCATCTAAAAGAAGATAGCTCCAAGAAGCTAACACCATCGTTGCCAATCCCGAGGTGGTACCCGGCCTCGAGGATCTCCATCTAAAAGAAGATAGCTCCAAGAAACTAACGGTATCGTCGCCAACCCCGAGGTGGCACCCGACCTTGAGGACCTCCATCAAAGAGAGGAATTGGGCTCTAGGAAACCAATGACATCGTTACAAGTCTCGAGATGGTGCCCGACCTCGGGGACTTTCTCCAAAAGGGAATCAGGCCCCAGGGAAATAAACATTCGAGCTCCACCCATATAGGCTTGGCCCCGAGGTACCGTCAGAGCTCGGACAAACCTCCTCCAGGATCTATCTAGAGCGCCTTAAGGCTATCTACCCTAAGTTCAAAACAAGTTTCCAGGAGGTCCGGATTTGTGCGAACCTCCACCCAGGGACTGCCCTCGAAAGTTCGAAGGCAATCCTTGTCCACGGACCTCCGAGCAAATTTCTCCTCAAAGATTTCCATGGAGCCTAAATGGTAATTCACGGTTTTATGGCTCAAAGCGTTGCATTTATTCGACTCAAAGTAAGGGGTTCAAAGACCCGGGCATATCGGCCCGATCCAGGCTCGAAATTGGCACCGACGGTAGAGCCATACATTCGAAATCTTCATAAACAAAAATAAAAGGAAACACACCAAGCGTCAAATACAAAATTGTAGAAACATCTTTGTATTCATAAACATCCAATTACAAAAGCCCACGAGGGGTCCTTACATATGATTACAAAAGCCCGCAAGGGGTCCTTACACGGAAACAAGGAAGCAAAAGGGTAAGCATAGCAAAAGTCTAAGAGCTTAGCCTACTCTCAAGGTGCGACCTCGGCAGCAGCGTCTTCAGATAACATCCCCTCGGGCGCACGACCTCAAAGACAATATCTTCCAAGCGCCGTCCCCTCGAGAGTCTCGTCTCGACCCTCCAGAATGGCATCTTCAAAAGGGAAGATGTAGAAGGGGAAAGCAATGGAGAAGAGCAAAGTGACAAAGGAGAAGTCGAAAGGGGCGAAGAAGTGGCTGGGTGAAAAATCTGGTTGGTATGAACTTCGCCAGTATTACTATTGCAAAGCCACTTCTTGGGACGTTGTCCCGGCACGGGATACAACAGTTAGTAGATAGTATCACCACACCCCAAGGAAATAAAAAAGGGTGTAGTGCACCGGGCCGGGGTAGGAGGGTGAGCAGCGGAGTATAGTCCGATCACCCTCGTGAGCAGCGGTGTATAGTCCAAACACATTCCACAGAAAAAAGAGATCGGCCTCCCTGTCTCATCATCTCGGAACAACAACAACAACAGCAACAACAACGAAATAGCAAAATCTCGCTTGAATGAGGGAAGTCCCGGAGGTAGGCCTTGGCACGGCCGACAGAAGCACCGCCATACAATCACGAGGCCACGGGCCTCGGGCATGGCGGACGGCAGCGTATAAGGGTGGAAAGAGGAAAAGGTAGGGTAAATATGGGAAGGCACTTGAATGAAAGGTTAATCCCAGGAGGATCCCATTTATAGGAAGGACGATAGCGTAACCGACGTTGATATTATTTTCGAAAGGCGTAACGGTAGGCGCAGTTAATGCGTCCTTGGGAACTGAATGGCGACGGCTTTATAACTCTGATGAGCGAAAAATCATAACACTTTTAATGATTTTGGTAAAGCGAAATGACGGGACGCTTTCGGCTATCGCGAAGGCTTACGTCATAAGTTGACATCATCAGTGTGACGCCATCATAGGAAGCCCAAAGAATCGGGGGTCAAATTCGTTTCTTATCGTTCCTCTCTAAGAAACGCGGGGACTATCTGTATACGACGAAATCAAAAGGTCCGTTTTCTTGTCATTAAGGCACTTCGGAAGGTCACCTCGAAGGCTCGAGGCCACAGTTGAATATCCTCCCTCGAGGGTCGTCAACACCCGACCCCAGGACGATGCAAACTGCGACTATGATGAAGATGGGGAGTTCCCAATGCGCACGGCTAATACTGACAGGGTCTAGCCGGTCTACTCTGAACCCGAATCAGGGTGTCATGTTTAGTTGTCCCATCCCCCATCTTTACAATTAATGCAGTTTATACTATGTAGGGACTCCCCTCCTATATAAAGGGGATCCTTGTTATTTTGTAGAGGTCTGTTGCTCCAATTACTCAACACGAAATATAGAAGAACATTCTCTTTTCTCTCTAACATATTCTCTTGATATTATTGCCCTCATTTATTACATTCATACTTGTTCTTCATTTATTGCTTATCATTGGCCATAAAAAGCCTTCGTTGATTATCCTACAACTGTTAGCCCTTCCCCGATTACCCTTAGAAGCTCGAGCCCGAGCCCGAGCCCTAATTGGCTAGCTCATCGGTTTGATTATAGCTCTATCTTTAGCTCGCATTTCGTCTCTAAATTTCATACACATAGCATCATCCGCTTAAGCAACTACCATAAAATAGACGTATTTTTCGAGTCTCATCAACAAATTTAATTGTTATTACCATTTTCATGGTAAACAAGTATAAAACATGCTATTTACTTGATAATCAAATTTAAAAGTAGACGCACATATGTACGTACTAACTCTTCATGAGTAACGTATTTTCAGAAACAAATTTTCCTCCAATAGTAGAAAATATGTGTACAATGATAGATTATGGACAAAAAGTAATAACAATATGTTTGAAATAGTAAGTCAAAAATTTTAACATTTTCAGATTTAATTGAGAATAATCTTTCGATTTTTGTGCACAAAACTTACTAATATTAGTCCGGATCTTATCATTCTCGAACCAGTCGAACTAGTGAACAGTTTATTACAAGTTTCCAACTATCTCATTTCCACCAAAAGTTACCGAATTTCTTATCTTATTGTATGAAGTGTGGCAAGAATGTAAAGCTTAAAAAATGAAAGAAGTTGAACAAATTAGAAAGAGAAAGTACGGAGCTAGTGACTTTTAGAGGCCCATTAACTCAAACTCAAACGTTAAAATAGCACGGACTAGCCAATTTTCAGACTGGTCATTTAAAAATGGCCAGTGTTTGCCAAGTCATTGAAAAATAGCCATTATTTTGCTGCAACAGAGACCGGTCCAGCATAATATACTGGAGGTCGGTGCACCTGTGTCTGAACTTCCAGCATATTATGCTGGACCGGTATACTTTGCTGGTTCCAGTATAATATACTAGAGTTCCAGTATATTATGCTGGAGTATTTTCTGGATGTTGTGTTAGTTTCAAGGTTTCACGTATTAATTTTGGTGATAACAAACCAACATAATTATTAATCAAAGAACATTTACTTGTGGTAATCTTATTTTTGCACAGGTTTATTCAAGAAAGAATATGCCGGTAAAGATCCAAACAAATATGGGAAAGAGAATATCATGTGATGAATTTATCGAGGAAGATTATTTTCAGAGATTCAATCTCCAAGCGTCATGGAAGGAATAATATTTGAAAGTCATATTTCAAATATTGAATGGTTTACTACAATATCAGAAGAAGACTCTACGAAAATTATGGAAGGAAAGTTCTTAAATATCTTGAAAGGAAGGTTGCTAAAATCATGGAGAAGATCTATTATTTTGTGCAAGATACTATATGGAAAAGATACTACAAGATCAAGAAAGGAATATTTTCAATATAAGAAGAATATATTTTCTATGGAAAGAAAAATATATTATGGATGTATTACAATCTATATTATGGAAAGAGATTATTTCCCAAAATCAAGAAAGGAAATTATTTTTATAGTTGTGGAGATAATAAATGGTTATTGGGATCTTCATATTGAAGACAATACTCAAAATCCAATGTCAAAGGAAGAGGATCTTGAAATTCTCTTGGGTTATCTAAATAAGAGCCGATATTTGTACATATGGAAGAAGAGTTCAAGTGGAAGAATAATTATTCTGACAAAAATATATCACGTAGAAGGAAAGAGATATACTTGTTACATGTGTGGTATGACAATGCTAGATTTGCTACAATACTAAGGAAAGGAAGCTGTTGAATGACTTACTACAAGCTATATCTTGGAAGGAGTAAATCAGGGATCATACTTAAGAATGTGCAGGCAGAGAATCACCAAGCTCTTTCAAGGAAGAAAAATTCAATATACACTGGTGCATGGTTGACAACAATTCAAATGGAAAGCTCTCATTTTATGGATATACAATAATATTGTCTACTTCACAAGGAAAGAAATCAAAGGAGCTTAAGGCATGGAATCCAGAATATCAGCAAATTGGAAATATATTTGAATCCATTAGCAAGACACATCATCAATCAATAGGTAAAAGATATAAGGAATAGATTTCAATAGATCAGTGATTGGTGGAATGATTTCAAATTAGTTTGAAGGTGCAAATGGAATTGAGCAAAGGAATTAATAGGAAGTTACGGTGGTATCTCTCAATCAAAGGAGAAATCTTCTAATTGAATATTATCGAAATCAAGGGGTCAGCAAAATCAAGCCCAACGGTCAGAAGCTATTGAAGACAATAAGAACGAGAGACTGGGAAAGAAGAAGAACGCAGCCTTCTATATAATTGTCTATCCAACTACAAGTTCTTTACTCTACTCTTAACAAGCATGTAATTTACTTTAGTAGATTTAATGTGTACCCAAAATAGAGAAGAGAGACATAAAAATATTGGAGAGGCAGTGTGTCCTAGAGGTTGTGTCATTATCCGTTTCTTTGGTGAGCAAGTGAAAACCAAAGGGTCGTTGTTGGTGAGCGAGTGAAAACCAACCCTCTCAGTATTGGTGGTGATCGCTGAAAATCACAAAGGCTGTACTCAATTCAATTTATAAAGAGCTCTAAAAGATAACACTCTTGCAACCCAAGAGTACTGATTGGGATACCATAATTGTTCCGAACCAGTATAAAATTCCTGGTGTCATTTACTTTATCGTTCTCGTATTATATTATGTTCCTTTACTGTTTATTATGATTAATACTTGTTTAAATCGAAAAAACTAACAGTTCGGTGCAGGCTGTCTACGCATAAGTCGACTAGGTCTAAAGAGTAGTCGACTAGAAATTTAAAAAGGCTACAATTCACCCCCCCTCTTGTACTTTCAATTGGTATCAGAGCAAGTCTCACATCTTTATTTTTTTGCTTAACAGCAAGTGAGAAAAGATTCATGGCAGGTCATCAAATTATTGAAATAGTACTTCAAGAGGGATACTCAATAAGAAGGCCACCGTACTTCAATAGTCAATACTATAGCCATTGGAAAGAAAGAATGAAGGTGTATGTCCAAACAGTAGATTATCGAGCCTGGCTAGTTATTCAGAATGGACCAAGACCTATTCCAAACAACAGTGATGGAAAGAAGCTTGTAAAAAGGGAATCCATATTTGACTACACAAAAGAACAGTTGGATATTATGCAAACGAATGCTAGAGCAATCAACATTCTCAATTGTGTGATTAGTGAAGAATAATATAAGAGAATATCCACCTGTGAGACTGCTAAAGATATATGGGACAGATTGGAAAATATCAACGGGAACGCTTCAGAGTTAAGGAAATTGAATCCACGTCAACTCTTGAAGAATCCAAAAATGGTGAAGATCAAGAAGACTTGGCCGTGATGCCCAGGACGGGAAAAAAGAAGAGTAGAAAAAAGCAGAATAGAAAATCTCAATCCATCCAGAATCATCAAAAGAATCGGATGAATGAGGTTCAACAACAAAAGAACATATGCTGCTACAAATGTGGTAAACCAGGACATACAAAATTAAAATGTCCTAGCCTCAAGAAGAAAAATCATAGAATCTCAACTTGGAGCGACGAGGATGATCAAGAAGAAATGACAAAAATATGTCTCAAGAAAAGAGGGGAAACTGACGAGGTGTACTTTAATGCTATTCTAGATTGTGATCAATCATGGAGCGACGAGGATGAATCTGAAGAAGAAAACAATCATGAAAGAATGGAGAATCAATGTTTCATGGCATTGGGAGAAATTAACAAGGTATGTCACACTCCTATTACGTATTGCGATAACTGTGATGAATTGCAGGATGATATGGAATTGGTTCTCAATGACTTTAAGAAAGTTCTAAATGAATATCATAAGTTGAGGAAGGAAAAGAAGAATTGGGAGATCCAACTTGAAGAATATAAGAAGTTGGCACATGAGAAGAAAGATTGGGAGATCCAACTTGAAGAATACAACAAGTTGAGAATTGAAAAGAATGAGTGGGATATTCAGCTTAAAGAATATCTGGTGGAGAACAACTTACTTCAAGAAGAAAATTTTAAGCTTCGCAAATAAATTAGCAGCTTGCACAAATCCCACAGCCACTACTTTGATTGATAAAAGTCGTCTCCTTCGCTTAACAGCTATAAGTCGATTGAAAAGGGATCTACTGGTAAACGTCCTACTTTGAACAAGTTGACTGAGGAAAGCTTCAAGTCAACTAATAAGGCAGTGGCAAGTAAACACTCTTCTTCTCATATTACATGTCATTATTGTGGCAATTCTGGACATAAAGTATTTGAATGTAATTATGCCAAAAGTTATGTTAGATCAAAATATATTTGGAGACCAAAACAGTTACATGCATCTCGAATTATTCAATCTACTAACCATGAAGGACCCAAAAAGATTTGGGTACCAAAACTAAATTAATCTTTTTTGCAGGAATTCTGAGTCCAGCCATAAAAAGGGATATATGAAATTTGCATAATGGCTGGTCAAGGCACATGCTTAAAGATGCTTCAAAGTTCATACATTCTCTATAAATGATGATAGAACTATTACACATGATGGTAAAGCTTATGTGATTGATATGACTAAAGGATGGAGAATTTGCAGTAGATAGCTTGCGATAAATTGCTAGTGACATATTTATACTAGTTGAACTAGACAGTCATGAAGAAGTATTAAACGATGAATGCTGGATTCTAGTAATGCAAAATTTGTTGAGCAAAGCTGAAAGAATCAATAGTATGGAAATTCAGTACCAAGCAAAGGAGCTGCAATCATGGATATCTAAATCCTGATATGACTGGTAAGGTTGTGAATAATATGGGTAAACTTATAGCTCAAGGTTTCACAACAAGAAGGTTTGTTTCCTTGTTGAAATTATTGTTATAAAGTATCTTGGTTGACATCTTATAGAATTTTTAACTATTTCTAATATGTTTTTACATGGTTTTATAATTGAGAGAATTCTTTAAAACATCCCCTTGGGTTATGAATTCCTAACAGTGTTCATGTAACCAAGTTATTTTATATCATCTCTAAGAGTATAGTTTCTCTTCTTTTCAAACTAATCTTTTTCAAAAAGGCATGATTGTGGGATTATAGCTACACACAGTTATTTGGATGATACTAACGAGAAGTTGTATCAAGAATTTTATAGAGTTTGCAAGGTGATTGAATTTGAGAGTACAAGGAAGAATCAACATTCCTCTTCAAATCTCAAATAGTGCAAAGCATGAATGGAAGTTCGCTCATAAAGCCAAGCATTCAACAAAACTATTCGGAGGCTTGCTTTAGAACTTCATAGTACATGTGTAACCTTGTGAGCCGTCTACTTCTCTAACCAAAGAGAAATGTTCCAAAGGTAAGGAAACATGGAAGCATGTCTTGAGGATATTGAGACACTTTCTCACTTCAGGAAAAAAATCGCTATCATTCTCATGTATCCTTTTGTAGTAAAAAATAATTCATTATCATCTTACCTCTTTTGTGATTATCATTTATGTGTTTCAAAGATAGGTTGAAGTTTACTTAAGATTCTGATCATCTACAAATATTTTCAGCCTACTAATTTTTTTTACTATACCTACTATTTGAAAAGTTTTACTTAAATGGTTGTTAAAATTTTTTCTTGTTAATATGGTCTAGTGACTCAAAATATTCTCTACCACTATTTATCCCTTAATCATTTGAAATTATCTTTTGGTCCACTTAAAGTGCCTGTGTAATCTATTATGTTTCATATATGCTCTCAAGTGATTACTAATGCCTTGCACCTCAAACTTTTCAACTTGATTTTTTTAAAGGTATTTAATTTCTCTGATTACTTATATAAATCTCATATGCGTACGTATAATAGTTCTCAGTTGTGTACTAATTTTGATAATTGAAATGATCATGTAGTCTCACGCTATTAGATGGTAATATGAAAAATAATAAGATTTGATTAGCTGTTATTCTGTTCTCTTGCCTAAAAAGTATACCCTTTTGATGATGACAAAAGGGGGAGAAAATAATGTGTACAAAAGTTCGAAAACTCAGGTAGAATGTATGGAGACAGAGGGAGTATAACTGAGGAATGCATAGAGTGAGGGGGAGTTCACACTTGATGTACTACATGCATTTCGAGAAGATGACCTCAGGGAAGTAACCAGTTTATCTACTGCCTTTAATTAAGTCTTTGATTAAATTTTTTTATTTTGTACTCAATGGTTTGCCATCATCAAAAAGGGGGAGATTGTTAGTTTCAAGGTTTCACGTATTTATTTTGATGATAACAAACCAGCATAATTATTAATCAAAGAACATTAATCTTATTTTTGCACATGTTTATTCAAGAAAGAAGATGCCGGTAAAGATCCAAACAAATATGGGAAAGAGAATATCATGTGATGAATTTATCGAGGAAGATAATTTTCAGAGATTCAATCTCCAAGCGTCATGGAAGGAATAATATTTGAAAGTCATATTTCAAATATTGAATGGTTTACTACAATATCAGAAGAAGACTCTACGGAAATTATGGAAGGAAAGTTCTTAAATATCTTGAAAGGAAGGTTGCTAAAATCATGGAGAAGATCTATTATTTTGTGCAAGATACTATATGGAAAATATACTACAAGATAAGAAAAGGAATATTTTCAATATAAGAAAAATATATTTTTTATGGAAAGAAATTATATTATGGATGTCGTACAATCTATATTATGGAAAGAGATTATTTTTCAAAATCAAGAAAGGAAATTATTTTCATAGTTGTGGAGATAATAAAAGGTTATTGGGATCTTCATATTGAAGACAATACTCAAAATCCAATGTCAAAGGAACATGATCTTGAAATTCTCTCGGGTTATGTAAATAAGAGTCGATACTTGTACATATGGAAGAAGAGTTCAAGTGGAAGAATAATTATTCTGACAAAAATGTATCATGTAGAAGGAAAGAGATATACTTGTTACAGGTGTGGTATGACAGTGCTAGATTTGCCACAATACTAAGGAAAGGAAGCTGTTTAATGAATTACTACAAGCTATATCTTGGAAGGAGTAAATCAGGGATCATACTTAAGAATGTGCAAGCAGAGAATCACCAAGCTCTTTCAAGGAAGAAAAATTCAATATACACTGGTGCATGGTTAACAACACTTCAAATGGAAAGCTCTCATTTTATGGATATACAATAATATTGTCTACTTCACAAGGAAATAAATCAAAGGAGCTTAAGGCATGGAATCCAGAATATCAGCAAATTGGAAATATGTTTGAGTCCATTAGCAAGACACATCATCAATGGGTACAAGATATAAGGAATAAATTTCAATAAATCACTGATTGGTGGAATGATTTCAAATTAGTTTGAAGGTGCAAATGGAATTGAGCAAAGGAATTAATAGGAAGTTGCGCTGGTATCTCTCAATCAAAGGAGAAAATCTTCTGATTGAATATAATCGAAATCAAGGGGTCAGCAAAATTAGGCCCAACGGTCAGAAGCTATTGAAGACTATAAGAACGAGAGACTGGGAAAGAAGAAGAACGCAGCCTTCTATACAATTATCTATCCAACTACAAGTTCTTTATTCTACTCTTAAGAAGCATGTAATTTACTTTAGTAGATTTCTTGTGTACCCAAAATAGAGAAGAGATACATAAAAATATTGGAGAGGCAGTGTGTCCTAGAGGTTGTGTCATTGTCCGTTTCTTTGGTGAGCGAGTGAAAACCAAAGGGTCGTTGTTGGTGAGCGAGTGAAAACCAACCGTGTCAGTATTGGTAGTGATCGCTGAAAATCACAAAGGCTGTACTCAATTCAATTTACAAAGATCTCTAAAAGATAACACTCTTGCAACCCAAGAGGACTGATTAGGATACCACAATTGTTCCAAACCAGTATAAAATTCCCAGTGATATTTACTTTATCGTTCTCGTATTATATTATGTTCCTTTACTGTTTATTGTGATTAATACTTGTTTAAATCGAAAAAACTAATAATTCTGTGCAGGCTATCTCCGCATAAGTTGACTATGTCTGAAGAGTAGTCTACTAGAAATTTTAAAAGGCTACAATTCACCCCCCCCTCTTGTACTTTCATGTTGAATAGTGTTTTCGTTCAAATTTATCTTTATATGAAAAGTGGCTAAATTTCGATGACTTCTGATACTGTTGTTATTTTTGAATGACCACTTCTAAATCTGGCTATTTTTGAATTTCTCCCAACTCAAACAATGATGCCACAATAAAGCCCATCATAATGTCTTACTGGATTCATTGACAAGTAAATGACACCAGGTAGCCACATTAAAAGGTTGTTATTTAGGAATTAGCCGGTGTGTCCTGAATTTTAGTATTTCAGTTTAATATTTTAGGACAAAAAATATCCTAAATTGTTCTGATGTTATGATTGTTAGTTTCAAATTTCAGGACAATATAAGTACTGGCTAATCTCTAAATAGAATCCATGAGAATGGCTATATATGCACTTGCCCCATGACTCATTGGAATAATACAGGTATAACTTTGGGGGAAGTGCACGGTTAGCCACTAATAACACATGTATTTACTTTTAAGCCACTGTTTAAAATGTCTTTAGTCTTTAGCCACTGCTTTAACAAACTTTAACTGCCCGGATGAAAATACCCTTCTGCTCATGTCCTTAACTTTTGAACTTAACTTCAGGACTACATGTCCTTAACTTTTGAACTTGTAACTCTAAGTTCAGGACTTCAGGACTACATGTCCTTAACTTTTGAACTTAACTTCAGGACTTCAAGACTACGTGTCCTTAACTTTTGAACTTAACTTCAGGACTTCAGGACTACATGTCCTTAACTTTTGAACTTGCAACTGTAAGTTCAGGACGAAATGTCCTTAACTTTTGAGCTTGTTCGTCTAAGTTCAGGACCTATTGTCCTTAACTTTAGGGCTTCTTAGCCTAAGTTCATGACCTATTTTCCTTAGCTTTTGAGCTTGTTAGTCTAAGTTCAGGACTTCAGGACCTATTGTCCTTAACTTTTAAACTTGTAACTGTAAGTTCAGGACCTATTGTCCTTAACTTTTGGGCTTCTTAGCCTATGTTCAGGACCTATTGTCCTTAACTTTTGAGCTTCTTAGTCTAAGTTCAGGACTCCAGGACCTATTGTCCTTAGCTTTTGAACTTGTAACTGTAAGTTCATGACCTATTGTCCTTCACCTTTGAGCTTGTTAGTCTATGTTCAGGACCAAGTGTCCTTAACTTTTGAACTTGTAATTCTAAGTTCAGGACCAAGTGTCCTCAACTTTTGAACTTGGAACTCGAAGTTCAAGACCAAGTGTCCTTAACTTTTGAACTTGTAACTATAAGTTCAGGATCCATAACGTAGCAGAAAACCAAACGTTATTTGTATCTTTTCACAAATATAAAAAAAAATAATAATAATAATAATTGAAATTTACATATAAGGTTCCAGTTGTCACCATTGATTTCTCACATTGCGTGAGTTCTCTGCATTCTTTTCTTTGTTTAACGATCTCATGCTTCTTCCATGCCTCGCTGCGGAGTTTTCATCTGAAATTTTTCATATTGGTTACTGTTTATATATGGCCATCTATGGGTTCATGTGAGGGCTCTCGCCATTTAAGGTTTGGGAGGGAAAATAGATAGAAGAAAGGGTAACACCGTATTTTCATATTAATTTTATTAGACTAGTGGCTACTTTTGCTCAGCATTAATAATGCTGGATAAAAAGTAAATAGCACTTTAAAAAGTCGCTATCTCACGCAATTTTTACTATAACTTTCCCTGTACTTCGAGGTATTCGCACATATGACCTTTTTTTTAAAATTTATTTATGTTTTGTCCTTGTTAGTCATTGGGTTGCATTGTGAGGCATAAGAAAGAGAAATCCAACTTCTTCTAAAGACAAATTTAACCACTAATCTAATGGAGGCATCTAAATTTAAAGAGTGGCCTTCAAAAAGCCTTATCGGCAAAATACAATCAATTCCTGTTCATCTAGCAAAGAACCCCAAGAAATTGATTTGCCTTCTATCTCCATAGGTGCTCTCCCTTAATGGATACACTATTAGACTGGCAGGTTCGTCAGCTGAGATCGAAGAAGTTCCCTTCAGTTCGTGTTCAGTGGAGAGGTCAGCCTGCCGAGGCAGCTACCTGGGAGTCCGAGTCCGATATGCGGAGCTGATATCCCCATCTTTTTCCCGACTCAGGTACTTCTTTTCTATGTCCGTTTAAGGATGAACGATTGTTTTATAGGTGGAGGATGTCATGACCCCAAAGGTCATCACTTGATTTACAAGTTAATTTTGTGTTCCGAGTTAAAAGTCTCCTTTTATCTCACCTCGAATCGCGTGCGCGGTCTGGACGTATATCCGGAATGCTTTTATGTGAAAATTTGATAAAAATACTAATTTGGCCTTTAAAATTGAATTTAAGTTGACTTTGCTCAACATTCTTGGTAAACGGACCCGGACCCGTAATCCGACGGTCTCGTAGGGTCCGTAGTAAAAAATGGGACTTGGGCGTATGCCCAAAATCAAATTCCTAGGTTCCAAGCCCGAGAAATGAATTTTTGAAAGAAATTGTTAAACTGAAATTATAAGAGTTTTTGGAAATGAAAAGACGTTTGAAATTGATGGTATCGGGCCCGTATTTTGATTTCGGAGCTCGGTACAGGTCTTATATAATAATTAAGTTGAATCTGTGAAGTTTGGTAAGCATCGGAGTTCGTTTAGTATAAATCGGACCCTTATTTGAGAAAATAGTAATTTTGATGTTCTTGAGTGATTTCATGAATTTGAGGTTTAATTCTTAGTTGTTGATGTTATTTTGATGATTTGATCGCACGAGCAAGTCCGTATGATGTTTCTAGACTTGCGTGCAAGTTTGGTTTGGAGCCGCGAGGGCTCGGGTAAGTTTTGGATAGGCCACGGAGTGAAATTGGACTTGGGAGAATTGTTGGTGTGTTGCAGATGTGAAGCAGGCCTCTGATCTCGCAAATGCGAGATCAGGCGTCGCAATTGCGATGCAAGCAGGGTCGCAAATGCGAAGATCTCAGGGATAGCCTTGTCTCGCAAATGCAAGATATACTTTGCAAATGCGAAGTCTTCAGCACAACCAGAAGTCGCAAATGCGATGATTCCTTCGCAAATACGAAGGAAGCAGGAGTCGCAAATGCGACATCTGCCTCGCAAATGCGAAGGTAGAAGGGTCCTTAAGGGTTCGCAATTGCGAACACTGGTCGCAATTGCGACATCAGAGACCTGTTAAATGAATTTCAGACGGGATTTCATTCATTTTTAGTACTCTTCAAATCCTAAAAACATCTTGGTCGATTTTTCAAACGCATCAACTTCTCCAAATCATTAGTAAGTCATTTCCAACTCATTTTCTTTAATCCATAACATCTTTTCACATGATTTCAATTCAAAATCAAGGGTTTTCATGCGGGAAATTGGGTGTTTTGGGTAGAACTTAGGATTTTTAAATTTTGGGGATTTGAACCTCGATTTGAGGTCCAATTTCAAAACAAATTATATATTTGGGTTCGTGGGCGAATGGGTAATCGGGGTTTTGTTCGAACCTCAGGTTTTGATCATGTGAGCCCGAGGTCGATTTTTGGCTTTTTGGGGAAATCTTTAGAAAACTTATTTTCATGCATTAGAAGTGATTCATTTAGCATTTATTGATATCGTTAAGTAAATTGTGGCTAGATACAAGCGAATTGGTGGTGGAAACAAGAGGTAAAGCGGTAGTTGAGGCTTGAATTGTGTTCGTGGCATTGAGGTAAGTGTTTGGTCTAACTTTAGCTTGAGGAAATAGGAGTCGTGGTCTTATTTTCTATGTGTTAATTGATGAGTACGACGTATAGGTGTGGTGACGAGTACCTATACTTTGGCGTCAAGCATGACCGTGAGTCTTATATTATGATTGTTGTGACTCCGTTATGTATTCTCCATGCTTAATATGATGTTATTAATTTTGAACAAGGCTTATGGAAGTATTATTGGCAATTCGAAATTGTAGATCATTGGCTCCAGTTGAGGTTTCATTTGTGAAGTTAATTGTTGGTATAAGTTTGGTTATAGCTGATTCCCTTGCCGGGACGTATTTAATTCTTGTTGTTGGTTCCCTTGCCGGGATATTGTTGTTTCCTTATTGTTCCCTTGCCGGGATTCTTGTGTGATTAGTGTTGATGTGTATATTTGGATAGGGTTGCATGCCGCAACAATAATATATGGGATCGGGTTGCACGCCGCAACAAGGAGTAATAAGGGGGGACAGGAGGGGTCGGGTTGCACGCCGTAACGGTGATATTTGATTTGGATCGGGTTGCACGCCGCAACAGTGATATATAATTTGGATCGGGTTGCACGCCGCAACAGTGATATATGATTTGAATCGGGTTGCGCGCCGCAACAATAAAGAATAAAAGTGGTTATAGATTCATTACTGATTCCTTATTCTGGTTGGCGTGAAATTTAAGATGTTCTTTATGCTTTTCTCCTGAGATTCTGTTGGTACTTGATATTCCCCACAGCATGTTCCCCCTCCCCGTCTCTAATTGCTAGTTTCTATTGTTATTATTTGCTGTATATGATATAATTGCACAGGTTTATTTGGTAGTCTTGTCCTAGCCTCGTCACTACTTCGCCGAGCTAGACACTTAACAGCACATGGGGTCTGTTGCGTTGATACTACACTCTACTTTGTGTACAGATCCCGGTGCTGTAGCTTTTGGACCACAGTGAGGTTGCTGCCTTCAGTCCAGTGGCGGAAACCCGAGGTAGTCCTGCAGGCGTCCGCAGGCCCTGGCATCTTCTTCTATCTTTCCATTCTGTTTCTTTTATGTATTTCAGAGACAGCTTTGTATTTATCTTTCAGACCACTGTTTGTAGTATTTGTAGATTGTCCGTGACATTGTGACACCCTGGGTAGAGTTGTATGTTGGATTCTGCACTAGTATATGGATAAACTATTAGTTTTCGTCTTCCACATTACTGTTTATTATAATTATTTTGCTGTTGATCACCTGTCATATTGAACTGTTAAAAAGGCTAGGCATAAAGGTTAATGAATCCATAATACTCGGCTTGCCTAGCTTTCATAAGTAGGCGCCATCACGACTCCCGAGGGTGGGAAATTCGGGTCGTGACAAGTTGGTATCAGAGCTCTAGGTTGCTTAGGTCTTACAATTCACGGACAAGCTCGGTAGAGTCTGAGGGATCGGTACGGAGACGTTTGTGCTTATCCTCCAGAGGCTACAGAGTTAGGAAACACTTCACATCTATTCTTTCCTATCGTGCGACTTGATTTCTCAATGCTAATTGAACTTCTACTCTGTTCTTTCATCGATGGCGAGAACACGCGCTTCTTCATCCACTGACCAGCAGCCCGATCCCTCAGCAGCAGCTCCCACGAGGGGTAGAGGCCGAGGCCGAGGCCGTTCTAGGGGCCGAGGCAGGGGCATAGCTCAGCCCAGAGCAACAGCACCAGCAGCGGAACCTCAGGTTGAGTTTGATGATGAGGTTCTGTCCAGACAGTTTCGGTGGGCCCAGATCAGGTCCCAGAGGGGTTCATTGCTACCCCAGTACTCCAGGATGCTTTGGTCTGTCTAGTGGGCCTTATGGAGAGTGTCACTCGGGCAGGCTTACTTCCTGTAGCACCAACCATCTCTCAGGCTGGGGGAGGAGCACAGACTCCCGCTACCCGCACTCCGGAGCAGATGGCCCCCCAATTTCAGACTCCAGCAGCTCAGCCAGTTGGAGCAGTTCAGCCGGGTGTGGTAGCTCAGACCGGTGAGGGAGCAGCTATGTCTGCCGATGCTTTGTAGAGGTTGGATAGATTCACCAAGCTGTTCACTACTACTTATGGTGTTACATCTTCAGAGGATCCCCAGGAGTACTTAGACAGCTGTCATGAGGTTCTTCGAAACATGGGGATAGTGGAGACCAATGGGGTCGACTTTGCTGCTTTTTGCCTGCCAGGTTCTGCCAAGACTTGGTGGAGAGATTATTATTTGGCTAGGCCAGCTGGGTCGCCTGCCTTGGATCAGTTCTCTCAGCTATTTCTGGAGAAGTTTCTTCATATCACTTAGAGGGAGGACTATCAGAGGCAGTTTGGGCATCTCCAGCAGGGTTCTATGACCGTCGCTCAGTACGAGACCAGATTAATTGCTTTGGCCCGTCATGCTCTTATTATACTTCCCACCTAGAGATAGATGGTAAGGAGGTTAGTTGAGGGACTCGCTCAGCCGATTCGATTGCAGATGGCTAAGGAGACTGGGAGCGAGATTTTTTTCCAGGATGCGGCCAATTTGGCCAGGAGAGTGGAGATGGTTCTGTCGTAGGGGAGTGGTCAGGGGTCTGACAAGAGACCCTGTCATTCAGGCAGATTCAGTGGTGCCTCATCTGGAGGCAAGGATTCTTTTGGCAGGGGCCATCCTCCCAAGCCGTTTCATTCAGCACTTCAGACTTCTCATGGTGCTCCAGGTGGCCGTGGTTCCCATGTGCAGTATTCTGATCAGCAGTCCTATGTGCACCATCGGCTCCTATCAGAGCACCTCCTCTTCAGAGCTATTCTCATGGTCAGCCGGCCCGCCAAGGTCAGTTTCAGTTTCCTCAACCGCAACACTTAGGTGGATGCTTCGAGTGCGGTGAGTATGGTCATATCCGGAGAGCTTGTCCGAGATTAATGGGCGTTCAGTTGCAGCAATAGGGTTCCCGTGCGATGGTTCAGGCACCAGGTGTTCCACCGCCCGCTCAGCTAGCTAGGGGTAGGGGTAGAGGTGCTAGAGGTGGAGATAGAGGTATTAGAGGTGGAGGTCAGGCCACTAGAGGTGGAGGCCAGCCAGCAGGAGGACGTCCCAGAGACGCAGCTCAGAGTGGTGGGCCCCAACCCCGATGTTATGCTCTGCCAGGCAGACCTGAGGCGGAGGCCTCCGATGCAGTTATCACAAGTACTGTTCTGGTTTGTAGTAGAGATGCTTCAGTTCTATTTGATCCAGGATCTACATACTCCTATGTGTCATCTTATTTTGCACCGTATCTGGTAATGCCTAGTAATTCCTTGAGTGCTCCTGTATATGTGTCTACACCGGTGAGTGATTCTATTGTGGTAGATCGTGTCCATCGTTCCTGTATAGTTGTGATTGGGGGTCTTCAGACTCGAGTAGATTTGTTACTTTTGGATATGGTTGATTTTGATGTCACATTGGGGATGGACTGATTATCACCTTACCACGCTATCTTGGACTGTCATGCCAAGATTGTGACGTTAGCCTTACCGGGTTTACCTCGTCTAGAGTGGAGAGGGACTCCTGGTCTTTCTACCCGTAGGGTTATCTCATATATGAAGGCGCGGCGTATGGTTGATAAGGGATGTTTGGCCTATTTGGCGTATGTTCGTGATTCTAGTGTCGAGGTTCCTCCTATGGATTCTGTGCCCGTGGTTCGTGAGTTTCCTGAGGTATTTCCTTCAGACCTGTCGGGTATGCCACCCGATAGTGATATTGACTTCTGTATTGATTCGGCTCCGGGCACTCAGCCCATTGCTATTCCGCCGTATCGTATGGCCCCTCTTGAGTTGAAAAAATTGAAGGAGCAGTTGCAAGACTTGCTTGATAAAGGCTTTATTAGGCCTAGTGTCACTCCTTGGGGTGCGCCGGTGTTGTTTGTTAAGAAGAAGGACGAATTGATGAGGATGTGTATAGCTTACCGGCAGTTGAACAAGGTCACAATGAAGAACAAGTATCCATTGCCGAGGATTGATGATTTGTTTGATCAACTTCAGGGTGCCAAGGTATTTTTGAAGATTGACTTGAGATCTGGCTACCATCAATTCAGGATTAGCGCATCCAATGTCCCTAAGACAGCTTTCTGCACTCGGTACAGGCATTATAAGTTCTTGATGATGTCATTCGGGTTGACAAATGCCCCAGCAGCTTTCATGGATTTGATGAACCGAGTGTTCAGGCCTTATTTGGATTCCTTCGTGATTGTCTTCATTGACGATATTTTGATCTATTCCCGCCGCCAGTAGGAGCACGAGCAGTATCTCCGAGTCGCTCTTCAGACTCTAAGGGATAGTCAGTTGTATGCTAAGTTATCGAAGTGTGAGTTTTGGTTGAGTTAAGTTGCATTCCTGGGCCACGTTCTATCAGCAGAGGGTATTCAGGTGGATCCGAAGAAGATAGAGGCAGTAATGAACTGGCCTCGACCCGCATCAGCTACAGAGATTCGAAGTTTCTTAGGTTTGGCGGGATACTACAGTCGGTTTGTGGAGGGGTTTTCATCTATTGCAGCCCCGATGACTAGGTTTACCCAGAAGGTTGCCCAGTGCAGATGGTCGGACGAGTGTGAGGCGAGCTTTCAGAAGCTCAAGACAACTTTGACTACGGTGCCAGTGTTGGTTTTGCCTACAGGTTCAGGGCCATATACAGTTTATTGTGATGCATTTCGTATTGGACTTGGTGCGGTGTTGAAATAGGATGGCAAGGTCATTGCTTATGCTTCGCAATAGTTGAAGATTCATGTTAAGAATTATCCAGTTTATGATTTGGAGTTAGCAGCCACTGTTCACGCGCTGAAGATTTGAAGGCACTATTTGTATGGCGTGTCATGTGAGGTGTTCACGGATCACAAGAGCCTGCAGTATTTGTTCAAGCAGAAGAAACAAAAATTGAGGCAGGGGAGGTGGTTGGAGCTGTTGAAAGACTATGATATCACCATCTTATATCATTCGGGAAAGGCCAATGTGGTGGCCGATGCTTTGAGTAGAAAGCCAGTCAGTATGGGCAGTCTTGCGTATATTCCGGTCGGTGAGACCGCTTGCTTTGAATGTTCAGGCTATGGCCAATCAGTTCGTGAGGTTGGATGTTTCTGAGCCCAGCCGCGTGTTAGCTTGCATAGTTGCTCGTTCCTCATTATTTCAGCGTATCATAGATCGGTAGTATGATGATCCTCATTTGTGTGTCCTTAGAGACACTGTGCGGCACGGAGGTGCCAAGCAGGTTACAGTTGGAGATGATGGAGTCTTGATGATGTAGGGTCATATTTGTGTGCCTAATGTGGATGGACTTCGTGAGTTAATTATAGAGGAGGCCCATAGTTCCCGATATTTTATCCATCCGGGCAACGCTAAGATGTATCAAGATTTGAGGCAGCATTATTGGTGGAGGAGGATGAAGAAGGACATTATTGCCTATGTAGCTCGGTGTTTGAATTGTCAGCAGGTAAAGTACGAGCATCAGAGACCTAGTGGTTTGTTCAGAAGATTGAGATTCCTGAGTGGAAGTGGGAGCGGATCACTATGGACTTTGTTGTTGGACTCCCACGGACTCAGAGGAAGTTCGATGCAGTATGGGTTATTGTTGATAGGCTGACCAAGTCAGCACATTTCATTCATGTGGCAGTTTCCTATTCCTCGGAGCGATTGGCTTAGATCTATATCCGGGAGATTGTTCGTCTTCATGGCGTGCCCGTGTCTATCATTTCTGACCGGGGTACGCTGTTTACCTTGCATTTTTGGAGGGCAGTTCAGCGTGAGTTGGGTACTCGGGTCGAGTTAAGCAAAGCATTTCATCCTCAGACGGACGGGCAGTCCGAGCGTACTATTCAGATTTTGAAGGATATGCTCCGAGCATGTGTTATTGATTTTGGAGGTTCTTGGGATCAGTTCTTGCCATTAGCAGAGTTTGCCTACAACAACAGCTACCAGTCGAGCATTTAGATGGCCCCATCAGGAATTATATGGTAGGGGGTGTCGGTCGCCGGTTGGGTGGTTTGTGCCGTGAGAGGCTCGGTTGTTGGGTAAAGATTTAGTTCAAAATGCCTTAAATAAGGTGAAGATCATTCAGGATCGGCATCGTACAGCTCAGTCCAGGCAGAAGAGTTATGCCGACCGCAAGGTTCGTGATGTGGCATTCATGGTCGGAGAGCGAGTGTTGCTCCGGGTGTCGCCCATGAAGGGCGTGATGAGATTTGGGAAGAAGGGTAAGCTAAGCCCTAGATTCCTTGGGTCGTTTGAGATTATTGATCGAGTGGGAGAGGTGGCTTACAGACTTGCGTTGTCGCCGAGTTTATCAGCCATGCATCCAGTATTTCATGTGTCCATGCTTCGGAAGTATCACGGCGATCCATCCCACGTGTTGCTTCAACACTGTCCAGTTGGACAAGGACTTGACCTATGAGGAGGAGCTGGTAGCTATTCTCGACCGGCAGGTCCGTCAGTTGAGATCGAAGAAGTTCCTTTTAGTTCGTGTTCAGTGGAGAGGTCAGCCTGTCGAGGCAGCTACCTGGGAGTCCAAGTCCGATATGCGGAGCTGATATCCCCATCTTTTTCCCGACTCGGGTACTTCTTTTCTATGTTCGCTCGAGGACGAATAGTTATTTTAGAGGTGGAGGATGTGATGACCCCAAAGGTCATCACTTGATTTACAAGTTAATTCTGTGTTTGAAGGCCTTAAAAGCCTCCTTTTATTTCACCTCGATTTGCGTGCACGGACTGGGCGTATATCCGGAACGCTTTTATGTGAAATTTTGATAAAAATGCTAATTTGGCCTTTAAAATTAAATTTAAGTTGACTTTGGTCAACATTCTTGGTAAACAGACACGGAACCGTGATTCGACGGTCTCGTATGGTCCGTAGTAAAAAATGGGATTTGGCCCGGAATCAAATTCCGAGGTCCCAAGCCCGAGAAATGAATTTTTGAAAGAAATTATTGAACTGAAATTATAAGAGTTTTTGGAAATGAAAAGAGGTTTCAAATTGATAGTATCGGGCCCGTATTTTGCTTCCGGAGCCCAGTACAGGTCTTATATAATAATTAAGTTGAATCTGTGAAGTTTGGTAAGCATCGAAGTTCGTTTACCATATGTAACGACCCGACCGGTTGTTTCATGAGTTACCGCTCCGTTTTCCCCATTTCTGCTTCTTATTATTTTGTTCAGCTGTATTATGTGTTATCGGGTTGGTTGGCTCGGGTTCGGAGAGGTTTTGGTAAGGTTTGAGACACTTAGTCTCTTTTGAGAAAGCTTAAGTTGGAAAAGTCAACCGGATGTTGACTTATGTGAAATAGGTCTTGGATGTGAATCCCGATGATTCGGATAGCTTCGGGAGGTGATTTGGGACTTAGGAGTGTGATCGGAACGTATTTTAGAGGTCCGGAGTAGATTTAGGCTTGAATTGGCGAAATTGGAATTTTGGCGTTTTCCGGTTGATAGGTGAGATTTTGATATAGGGGTCGGAATGGAATTCCGGGAGTTGCAGTAGGTCTGTTGTGTCATTTGGGATGTGTGTGCAAAATGTCAGGTCATTCGGACGTGGTTTGGTAGACTTTTTGATCAAAAGCGGAATTCAGAAGTTTTAGAGTTCTTAGGCGTGAATCCGATGTGTTTTGGTTGTTTCGATGTTGTTTGAGGTGTTGCAAAGATTGGTATAAGTTTGGATGGTAGTATATGACTTGCTTGCGCTTTTGGTTGGGGTCCCGGGGGCTTCGGGGTGATTACGGATGGTTGACGGAAAGTTTGGAATTAGAAATGGCAGCTGAAGCTAAGTCTGCTGTCATAACCGCATCTGCGGTTGAGAGGGCGCAGGTACGACCCTCGCAGATGCGGAAAGCAAGTCGCAGAAGCGGAACGGGCTAAAGGGAGCTGGAACCGCAGAAGCGGCTAAGGAAGCGCACCTGCGGTAGCGGAGGTGCGAGGAAGCGATCACAGATGCGGAATTTGGACGTTAAGTGAAAACCGCAGAAGCGGTAGCGCAGAAGCGTATTCTGGGCCGCAGGTGTGAAAAACTTGGGCCAGAAGGTATAAAAGAATTCCTTCGCGATTTTTGAGTTGTTCTACACCATTTGCATGCGGGTTTGAGCTTGGGGAGCTATTTGAAGAGGGATTTCAAGGGGATCTCATAGAGGTAAGGTTTTTGGACCCTGAACTCGTTTCTATGGTGTTATTTCACTGATTTGTCTTGGAAATTAAGGGTTAAAAATTGGAAAACTAGGGCTTGAGATTGGAGACCTTTGAGCAAGGGTTTGAGGGGTCATTTGTTGTCAGATTTTAATACGTTTGATATGTATGAACTCATGGGGAGATAAGGAGTCTATCGATGTAAATTTTATCGAATTACGAGATGTGGGCCCGGGGGTCGGGTAGGACCAATTTCGGGATTTTCGATATAATTTGATTATTTTCCCATGGTCGTCGTTCCCTTAGCTTATTCTAATGTCATGATTCTAATTTTTGGGTAGATTCGATGCGAGTTGAGGCCTAGGCGAGAGGCAAAGGCGTCACGGAGTAGTATTTCACCCGGTTTGAGGTAAGTAACCATTGTAAATCTGGAACTGAGGGTATAAAACCCCGGTATTTCGTAATGATTTGATAAATGAGGTGACACACATGCTAGGTGACGAGCGTGTGGGTTTGCACCGGTAGGGATTATGACTTGGTCCGTCCCGTAGCGACTATTAAGCCACGTACTTGATTTGAAATCTTATGATATCACGTATTTTAGAGATTGATACTATATTATAGGCTGTATGCCATGTTTGGGGCCTCGTGCCGACCTGTTGAGTCCCTTAGGGGCATTTTTACTGTTTTCCTCACTCTATTTGTTTGAAAGAATATCCTCAGTCATGTTTTACCTGTTTATCGTTTAAACTTGATTTATATCACTTTGTTTCTTAAAATACGAAAACTGTTTGGGCTGAGTTTCCCTGATTTCCACTGTTATGCCGAGGGGCTGTGAGGTTAATGACTAAGAGAGGTTGAGGACCTACTCGTGAGGATTATATATATATATATATATATATATATATATATATATATATATATATATATATATATATATATATATGGATCGGGCTGCACGCCGCAGCAATATTATATGTATATATTATGGATCGGGCTGCACGCCGCAGCGATACTTATATGGATCGGGCTGTATGCCGCTGCGATATATATATTGGATCGGGCTGCGCGCCGCAGCGATATGACGTTTGGGCTGTAGGACCCCTCCAGAGTCTGTACGCCCCAGTGAGCGTAGTCGACTATAAATTATGGATCGGGCTACACACTGCAATGATTATTATGATTATTACTACTATGAGATATTATTGAGCCTGAGTGCTGAGTGTGAGTACTGTGTGACGAGAGTTGAGTCACGAGTGATCGAGAGGCTTGCCCGAGAGGCTATATTTATGAGTGATACCTTGCCCAAGGGGCCCATTTATGACATTTTTGCTTATTTCACTCTTCCTTTTTGTAACGAGCCTCTGTTGAAAAATGCTAAGTAAATGATTTCAAGTATTTCAATTAAAATTGAAGTTTTACGAAGTAACTGGCTTTTAAATTTTTGAGTTTGACTTGATATACTGTTGTATACTCTTATATGATTTTTAACTACTCGTCACTGCACTCAGACCTTATTTACTTTAGTTACTTACTGAGTTGGCGTACTCACGTTACTCCCTGCACCTTGTGTGCAAATTCAGGTGCCCAAGCGGCAGAGTGAGGGTTCTCAGCATTTTTGGAGCTTATCGGAGACTGCAAGGTAGCTGCACGGCGTCCGCAGCCCTGCTTTCCAACTTCCTATCCTTGTTTTCCGCATTTTTAGACTTATCATGTATTAGACAGTCGGACTGGTCGTATTTCGAGGCTCTAGACTTGTGACACCAGATGGTTGGGCTGTGTTTGGTTTGTTGATATATTGCCTTTCCGCACATTTCAGTGAATTAAATATTTCTCTTGCAAAATTTGAAGCTTAATCAGTATTAGCAAAAATGGCTTATTAAAAGGAATTTACTGTGATTAATTTTTTGGGTTGGATTGCCTAGTATTGTGATAGGCGCCATCACGACCGGGGTATTTGGGGTCGTGAGAAGTTGGTATCAGAGCCTAGGTTACATAGGTCTCGCGAGTCATGGCCTGGTTTTGTAGAGTCTCGCGGATCGGTATGGAGACGTCTGTATTTATGCTCGGGAGGCTACTGAACCTTTAGGAAAAACTTCTTATTCCTGAATTCCTGTCGTGCGAATCTGTTGATTCTAGTACTAAACTTCTGTTATTCTATTCTCTCACAGATGGTGAGGACACGTGCTATCGGTCAGGATGGACGACCACCAGTACCAACAGTTGGGGCACTAGGGGCCGACGACGCGGTCGAGGCCGTGGTAGGGGCAGGGGTGTAGCCCGCACAGCAGCTAGGGCAGCACCTGCAGATCCACCAGCCGCCCCAGTTCAGGATCAGGTCCTAGTTGTGGACACTCCAGCAGCACTAGCTCAGGCACCAGCTGTGCCTATTGTGATTCCAGGCCTTCAGGAGGCTCTAGCTCAAATTCTATCAGTGTGCACTGGGTTGGCTCAGGCGGTCTCAGTTACTATGGATGCAGCTACTTCTCAGGCTGGGGGAGGCACTCAGACTCCCGCCGCCCGCACACCCGATCAGGTTGTTCAGGGCTAGCCCAGCCGGTGGCAGCTGCTCAGGGTTATGTGACTCCAGCTATGCTAGAGGACTAGCAGCGCAGATTGGAGAGGTTTGGCAGACTCCAACTGTGAGCGCGTGATTTTTTGCCCTATATGAATTACTCCCATAATTTTAAAAGAAAAAATAAATCTCTTTTCATTATTTGCAATTTTATGGATTTTCGTGGCATTTTCTGTTAATTGTTTGCATTTGTCTGTGCATGTTTATTTTATTTTAATTAATGAAAAATACAAAAAATGTGTTGCATGTGAATTTAGGAGTTAATTTTGTATTTTAAGAATTAATTAGTAATCAAGTTATTTAATAAAAAGAAAAATCACAAAAATAGTTATTTTGCACATTTTAATTTTAATTTTTTTATTTTTGAGTAAGTTTTTCTGTAATTTATTATTGGTGGTAATTATTTAGGAATAGTTAGTATGATTGATAAGTTATTAGTTTAGGATTTTAGTTTTAATTTTGAAAAGGAAAAAAAAAGAGAAGAAAAGAGTTGAAGTGGTTTTGGGGCAAGTCTTTTAACCAATCTTAAGCCCAAACGGATTCCCTCCCCCCCCCCCCCCAAATCAAACAAGACCCGCCCAGGTCCAATTCTGTGACACGGTCTAAATTCCCATTTAGGTCCAAACGACGTCGTTTTGAGTTCAGAATTTAAAATGGATCTCAGCCTTTCATTTTGTCTCATCCAACGGCTGTGAAGCCACCCTCATCTTCAATTAAATATGTCCAAAGAAATGAAGAGACCAGTTCGTCCAAATAGAGCCTGTTCATCTCCTTCTCTCCTCCCTTTCATCAGAGACCCCTGAACCCTAGTCCGCCATTGTCGCAGGCATTTGACCTCCAAAGCACCCTCAAATATCACCCCACACTCCCCTCATACCCCTGAGTCCTAATTCCATACCAACTTTCCCAAAATCCTCACCAAACACGGCCAGTTTTGGATCTAATGAGAGAGCAGAAGAGAGAGTATCTCAACCTTTCAGGAACGATTAGGACTAAAACTGGTACTATTTGTTTGTCCTCAAGGAGGACATGCAGATAATACTGATTTTTGTTCAAATCAAAGATTGTCGGAGATCTATCCCAAGTTTGGCCGTTCTTTTAGGTATCTTCGTGTATTTTCTTCGTTTCACCGTTTGTGTTATCCACCTCTTCGTCTATTTTTTTTGATTCCTCTCTTTTCTGTCAGTTTTTCTATTTTTATTTCAAATCATTTTTCTTGCTCGCATGTTAAGTTTGGGTCATAACACTGCCTTTGTTATTAGGCTGTTCGTGTAGTGGTTTGATTTTGCTCAATTTGTTTGATTTAATTGCATTGGACTCACAATATCAGGAGCTTATAATTTCCCAGGCCTGTTTGCTTTTGGTTTTGGCTGTTTCCAATTAGGGCTTGGGCTCCGAAGGTCAGGAGCCCATAGAGGGGAAGGTCAGGTCGGGCTGTCTAGCCCATGGGTTAGATGTGGGATTGGGTTTAATTCAACCCATGAGTTGAAGGGTAAATAACTGAGGCTTAAGGGGTAAATTGGATATTGTAAATGTGAAATCTTTTGTAACAAGAAAGGGAAGATTCTAGGAAGCTGGGGAAAGGGAATTGTCTGCTAGAATTGAAATTTAACTGGGGGTTGATAAGTAAAAAAGAAGATTCAAAAGGGGCCTAAGGGCAAAATTGAGTCTCTGATAGGCTGCCGTAGTCCTTGCCTAT
The DNA here is from genome assembly GCF_001879085.1 of Nicotiana attenuata. Taxonomy (NCBI): domain Eukaryota; kingdom Viridiplantae; phylum Streptophyta; class Magnoliopsida; order Solanales; family Solanaceae; genus Nicotiana; species Nicotiana attenuata. Next base: position 110,490,838 of record NC_031989.1, on the reverse strand, counting down.
AAATGCATCTCTATCTTGCCATTCAACGGGGAGACCGAAGAGAAAAATTTCAGAAAATATAGAAACGGCTGCATGCTTACTGTCACATTGATTTCATTTCTCTGATTTTCCAAATTTCCAATTGGTTGAAGTAATCCTTCATTCATTGAGTGTGTGAGATGATTTGAATTTGGTTTTAAATTGGATTTGAAGTTTGCTGATCAAGTTACTATTCCATTGGATTTCTAGGTCAATTTTTGCTATTGCTGTTGCTGAGCCTACTGATCCTCATTTTCTTCTTTGTTTCCTTTCTTATCCCAGGCATATCTTGGCCTTTATGGACAATACCTAAGTGTAACGTGAAGCATGATTCTAGAAATATGAAAATTGTTGACCATTGGCTTTGAATCTTCTTTTTCTTTTAGTCCTCATGTGCTAATTTCTATTTGTTAAATTCTGCCTAGGTTATATAGCTGTGCACCTACACAAGGCTAACAACATATTGGTTGTTAATGACTTCATTTTAGAGGGTTGTAATCGATTTGCACTTAATAAGGATTCATGTTTTTTTTTTTTCATTTCTGTAGTTAGATGTTTGTCTTGTAGTAAATGAACTCTCAATATAGTACCTGAGTCTGGTTTGCCATAAGAACTTGAAGAATCCAGTGAATTATTTGATTGCTTTTGTGTTCAGCTTGGTTAAATGGTGTATTTATGGTATTAAGATCCCTATTTCGTTAACTTGAACATGAGCATTAAAAATGACTATCAAGTAGTGTTTTTTCAACAAATTTCAACTTCTGTGGTATGAATGGTTGTCATATGAACGCGGTTAATTTAAAATGGCTTTTAGTTAAATCACAATCAGTGCTTCAGTGGTTAGTAATTGTAGGTTTAATTGTTGTGGTTATTCAATGTCAGGCTTAGGGATCTGCAAGGTTAAAATTCATTTGTCACTACATGTTTTTTCAAAAGTTCGAGTGTTTTTTTTTTTGCAGTTACCTAGGTTCGACACCCAAACCCCTCTTGCACTAGGCTTGTGCGTTTTTTCATCGGAAATGGTCCTTTCGCATGGGTTCAAGCAGAATTTGCCATGGGGATTTATAATTTGGCACCCCTATGATTTCTTGGGCCGTTGGGCCTCTTGTTAGGCTAAGCCTAAACTCTGATATAAAGTAAAATAGTCTTCCTTAGTCTCAATTTCTGATTCATGATTGAGTTCAGTCGTAGTTCAGAAGCCAGTATAATTTCGTTAGCTTCACCTCATTAATGGATCCTTGTAGATAACTAGGGGTGCGCCACCAAATGAAATTAGATAATCAGTGGCCCTCATCAATTAATTTCAATAATTAGAATCGAGGGGTGCCGTGCCAAACAAAATGACAATTGCAGGGCCCTCGTTTTAATTAGTTTTGAGTTAATCCTTAGAATTCGAAGTGTGCCATTTAGCAAATATCCATGGCCCTCGCAAAGTTAAAAACGCATAGTTGCTTTAGGCGCGTTATGTTAATAATTTACCTTCCTAAACTCGGGTGCGCATTTATGTGACCCAAATCCAAATCTCAACGTTAGATGAAATGTGTTGCGGACCGCGGTGCATTTATGTGACGTGGTATGAAACACATTTTAAATGACGTTTCAATCTCCTTTAATTAATTAAATAAAAGCGGTTGAAAAGTTAAAAAGGCACGTAAGTTCAAAAGTATTTTAAAATCAGATAATAGGCCAATTATAACAGTTGAGCGACCGTGCTAGAACCACGGAACTAGGGAGTGCCTAACACCTTCTCCCGGGTTAACAGAATTCCTTACCCGGATTTCTGGTTCGCGTACTGTAATACAGAGTCAACCCTTTCCTCGATTCGGGATTTAAACCGGTGACTTGGGACACCATAAATCTCCCAAGTGGCGACTCTGAATCTTTAAATAAATAATCCCATTTCGATTGTCCTTTAATTGGAAAAACTCCCTTATACACCCTTTTATACCCTCTCGGGGGTGTGAGTAAAAAAGGAGGTGTGACAGCTCTGGCGACTCTGCTAGGGACCGAACCCAGAATCTCTGGTTCAGGGTTCAGAATTCGAGCTTAGATAAATTGTTATATTTGGCTTTATCTGATCTTGTTACATGTTTGGGCCTAATGTGCTAAATGTTGCTTTTACCGCTTTGATATTCTTTGAACTGTATATATAAACTGCTACGAAACCCCTCTCTTCTCTCTCTTGAGGAGTGCACGCTGGTCGTGACTTCGTTCTATTAGTGTCATATCCCAAATAGAACGAGGTACAGACAAGTTGCAAAGCCGGATGATCTTTTGGTTACCGGTACGCAGCCCCCCTCGGCTCGAGTTGTCCGCTCGGGTAAGCCAGGTCTAGAACAATACACCCAGGTTTTAAACCTAGAATAACTCAGCCTCATGCCGGATCCCTAGTAGGAGCGTTTGTTGCATCACGTGCATTTGACTTAGGGGACTCAACACAGGGGTTGGGTCCGTCTAGGACAGGTGCACCCAAAATAACAGACCATCTTGATGCATCCTATGTGCTACATGTTGCATTTCTTTAAGGTTAAAAGGGTCATTTGGCAGACCAATGAAAGTTGGGGGCAAATGAAAATATGAAAAAAAGAGAAAAAAAAAGAAAAAGAGAGAGTGAAGTGTGAAGGTAAAGCGAGTTGGGCCCAATTTTGTTGTTAAAAACAAGAGCTTGAAAATTCCAAAAATAAAAAAAAGATTTTGCACTTTTCATCACTTTCCGAAAATCAGAAAAATAAAAAAAGGAAAAAAAATCCAAAAAGATTTTGCATGTTTCATCATTTTCAAGGAAAAGAAAAAAAATATTTTCTCTAAATTAGTTATTTTTTTAAATTCTCGCCCGTATCCAATCTGCCCGAACTACGCATACCTGATTCTCGTCTTCGGGGCGTGATACGTAGGCAACCCACATAGGGTCCGGTCTTCCTAGTAAATGTTAGATTCTTGGCTTTGCGGGGTTTTAGCCAAATTTTGCACTTCTAGCCATCTTTTGGCCAAATAAGCCATTTTGCAAAAATAACCTCAATCATGTCTTGCATGTGTCTAGCAGGGAATGTTATTGTCTCACATAGTGTTGGTTTAAGTTTTCTCATACAGGTGTAGATTTACATATCGGAGTTTGAGCATGACATACACCCCAGGATCACTGCATTCAGGAGCTGCTCGAGGAGCCAGTTTATGTTTTTGAGTCAATTGTTCATGTTTTACTTTTTAGTCCTGTATAGTGGCATTCCGTCTTTTAGGTGATGTCAGAGTTTGTAATAGTCTAGTTGAGTTTGCCTAGTCTTTTGGTATTGTATTTCTTATTTGTATTTGGAGATGTGTTACAAGTAAAAAAAAAAATTGCGTTTTTATATTTTCGTTATAGGGTTTCTTTAGAATACTAATTCTAGAAATGAAAAAAAAAATTCCTTTGAGGTGGTTTTTCCTTTAGGCAATTAATATCAAAATAAAAATTGCTTTTATATTTCCTTTAGTATATTAAGACTAAAAATTCAAAAAAAAAAAGAGAGAAAATTTTCTTTTAGTACCTCTTTAAGGTATTAATTTCAAAAATCCAAAAAGATTTTCTTTTTCAGGTTCTTCTTTGGGAAACTAATGAAAAATGAAAAAAAATCCTTTTATTTTCATTAAAACTTTAGGACATTGTACATAGAGGAAAAGAAAACAACATGATTTCCTTCTTTAAAAAAAACGGTCAAAAAATATTTTTCTCTTCAGGGATTTTGCCTTAATAGAGAATTTGTGTCAAAAGGAAAAAAAAAAGAAAGAAAAAAATCCGATAAGCTTGAGTTTAAAATAGGTTATAGATCATTGAGTCTAGAAAATTCGAAAAAAGAGAGATTTGTTTCTTTTACTTCCCTTATCTCGTCATAGTAGTCATTGAGGTAAAAAAAGAAAGAAAAAAATGAGAATGTTAGTTTGTTTACTTTATTCCTGATCTGCCAGAACTACGCAAAGATCTGATTCATGCGGGGTCATGATACGTAGGCAACCTACATAGGGTTCGATCGAATAATTTTTTTATTATTAAAAGAAAAAAAAGAAAAAATGGAAAAAAAGAGGTAGAATTGTAGGATGTGGGATATGAGAAGGAAGAAAAAGAGCGATAATCAGAAAGAAAAAAGGGGAAAGAAAATGAGCGAGCTAAGAAGTGCGAGGAAAGAAAAGAAAGGAGAAGGTTGAAACGAACAATTGGGATGATGCCAACTGACCTTTGTACCCTCGAAGTCATTTTAGAACCAATAACTGTGGCTAGGTGCATTGCACATAAAGTGAGATTATCTTATGTTAAATACCCTAACGCTAACGTGATGGCTTTATTTTGTTATATTCATAGCAGAATGGTGGTTGGTTTGTGGTTCTCAAAGTAGTAACTCCTCTCCACAACATAAAGTCAAATGGCAATGGCGGACAACAACAGAATTGGGTTGGTTGATACCGGTGCCCGAAAGCAGTTGGTTGAACAGGACGCTGGTTTGGATGATGAGGTAAGGATGTTAAGGCAACACATGACGGACATGTATCAGGCCTGGTTGACTGGGAAGGCACCACCCCCGCCACCACCTAGCTTCCTAGATGCTACCCTTATCCAAACTCCGGCCATGGTGCTGGATGATCCTCCATACTCTCCAGATCCACCCGCTTATCATGGCTTTCCCAACCACCCGAGTAGCTCCATCACTCATCTTCCAATTACCTTTCCCAAAAATTTCCCTCCTGTCTTATCCACTATCCCCAACAATGAACACCCACTCAAAGCTCACGATGCCCAATATTACCCCGTAAAGGTTGCCCACAAGGTTCTTGACTCATACAAGAAGAGCCCTCGGGATGAGCTTCGTGCTGAACATTAAAAAGTCACAGGAAAAGAAGGGCGATATGGGATACCCAGGAGGTTGAAAGGCATAGAACAGTCCTTAAAGAACAAGCAAGGAATGGGAGACCAGGTTAACATGTCTTACAAAGAGTTGGGTACGTTCCCTGACGTTCGCCTGCCTGCGGGGTTTAGAGTGCCAAAGTTTAACTTGTATGATGGGGGTGGATATCCGGTAGCCCACCTGAGGGTCTATTGTAGTGAAATGAGAAGTGTTGGAGAGAAAGATGACTTGTTGATAGCATATTTCAGTAAGAACTTGACTGGGGCAGCTTTGGAATGGCATAATCATCAAGATGTCGGGAAGTGGCATACATTGGGCGACATGACTCAAGATTTTGTGCGACGCTTTCAGTCCAATATAGACATTGTCCCAAACCACTCCTCCCTATCTTAGATGGAAAAGAAACCCAAGGAAAGTTTTAAGGATTTTTGGCTCAGATGGAACGAACAAGTTGCTCGGGATGGCCCTCCCATTGATAGAGAAGGTGTTGCTGAGCCCCGCCGACGACAGGGTCCAGTGGTCATTCTTGCTAAACGCTTTCAGCCTCAATACCGACCCCATGAACATCCCCAAACTCCACATAATCCACCCCAGCATTATCCGCCGAACAACATCCGGTCATCTGTCCAACCACTGGGTCACTCCCTAGGGCGAGCACCAGCATCCCAAAATTCTCGTGTGCCTTCACAGCATTTTCAAGCATCCAACAATCCTAGAAAACTGAGGCATGGAGGGAAACAAAGGCAAAAAGATAATTTCACGCCCTTCGGAGAATCCTACACAAGTTTGTTTGAAAAGTTAAAGCATTCTGGCCTGATTGAGCCGCTCCTCGGCTATACTCCAGACCCATATGCAAAAGGCTTTGATCCTGCTGTGCGATGCATGTACCACTCTAATGTCCAAGGGCATAGCATTGAAGATTGTCGCTCTTTGAAAAGGGAAATAGAATGAATGATTCAAGAAGTGGTAATTGTGATCAATGACAGTGACAGGGAGCATGCGAATCCTCTTAGGAACGTGTTGACTAAAGATGATAATATTGAAGTTGGTAATGGTCTTGGCAATATTGACGCGGAACTCAGTGGCTAAGATGCCGAGCTTGGTAATTGGAAAGACGCTCCTTTCTTGGCTAGCCGGGAAGGAGTCTTAGTGGTCTATTTTGTTGTCATTTCTGGTGTCCGGGTTATTTTAGGGTTGTAATCCGGACATTGTCTTGTGGCTCAAATCCTTCTATCCTTTTATTGTGCCTACTTTGTTTAGTCGTAGTAGCTCGTTTAGTGTTGTCTAGGTTTGTTCCAAGGTTGTAACCCCAGTTCAGTTTGCTTGTTTTGTTGTTCGAACCCTTTCACCATCCGTCTGATGCAATTTTCTGTTTTTTGTTATTTCTAGTCATTTTTGTTAGTTTTCTTTTCCTTTTATAGTCCTTATCCTGTCGACTCTAGTGACATGACATGCACGCGTAATTCTCATCCGGGTCTTAAAAAGTCAGTTTACTCATGAAGCAATGAAACAATTTTGAAGATGATAGGGACATTTGAGGGAAATAAGTAAAGGCATTTTGAGATCATTTGAGGCCCAAACTGTGTGAAACTGGGGCAGATAATTTTGAGATCATTTGAAGCCCAAACTGTGTGAACTAGGGCAGATAGAACATAAAGAAACCCTATTGAAATGCATCGTGCCGCATCGGGTTGAAGCTAAAGGCAAGTTCGCCCAAATTGACAGGGGCCGTTCGTGGTAATGAGAGTGAGAGTGTTGTCCAATGGTGCTTTGTATTTAACAGATGTAGAAGGCAAATGTGTGGATATGGCTATCAATTCTGATGCAGTCAAAAGATATTATGTATGATTTCTTTGGTTAAATTGTATTTGTTTGTACTTGGCATATTTTGAAGATGTGAATGACGAAGGCATTTTGTTCTGCTATCTAAACACTTTATCCTTTGTTACCCCTTTTGAGCCTTATTTGTTTCCTTTCATATCCCTCTTTTGGAATCAGAAGCAAGGATCAGAAAAGCAAGCGTGAAAGATAAGTAGAGGAAAAGAGAGAAAAGAAAAGAATGAAAAAGAGAAAGAAAAGGAGAAAAAAAAAGAGAAGAAAGAGAAGAAAAACAACAGCAAAAAAGAAAAAAAAACAAAAAGAAGGAAAGAAGTGAAAAGAAAAAGAAAAGAAGAATCACAACATACAAAGTAATTCCTATGACATTAACTATGTTCGACCTGATTCCTTTTAAGGATACGTAGGCAGCCTCACGGTTCGGTCCCATCAAAATAAAAGTCCAAAAGTCCCCAGGCAAAGAAACTGGGGCAGAAGTTGTGGTTGTGTAAGATATTTGATTCCGAAAGTTGTAATTTTGAACCCATTCGAATTGTTTTGAGCCTTTTTTATACCCTTTCTTTCTAACCCCATCCAAAAGCCCACATTATGGTCCAAAGAAAGACCTTCCGATCAGTCTTCGAAGAATGCCAAGTCAGGCAAGTAGAGGTGATTCATATCAGGGGCAACACTCCGTTCTGAACAAAGAAATGAATATGAGAGTGTCATATTGGTGAAAATCCTCACGGGCACCGTAAGGCGACGAGAGCTGAGAGAAATCAAAATGAGAGAGTCTTATTGGTGAAAACCTTCACGGGGACCTTGAGGTGACAGTGAGTTGAGAGAAAGAACAAAATGAGAGAGGCTTGATGGGGAAAACCCTTCGGACACTACAAGTCGAATAAGGATTGAGAATCAGATGGGAAATCACCAGACGGAGATTGTGAAGGATGACTAACGACAGAGCATCGAAGCCCAGTTTCATGGTTTGGGGGTATAACAGGAGTTGAACATCAGACTTGCTTGACAGAATAGGCCACAGGTGCATGTCATGGTCATTAGAGTTAGTATCCACATCTGATAGGTTTGTACTTTATAGTTTTCTTGTTAGGAATCATCTCTTTCCATTTGTCCTCTACTCTGTTCCTTTTGCTTTGTTTATTTCCTCTTCCTGAGTCAGTTCGGTCATAACAAGTGAGAAATGATTTCAAAATTTGCCACCGGCTTTCTAATTGCACAAAACGGGATATGGCTAGTACATCAAAGTGTCATAAGTCAAGAAAGAACAACAAGCACACTAAGTTGGTAATAATCAACATGCTTTGGGTTTTGTGTGAAATGCAAAGGCTTGGTACATATCAATTCATGAACAATGCAACAGATGGAGGGTGTTAGGTGAATGGATCAAAGGCATTTTCTGTGGCAAGATTGACAAAATTTGGTTAACCAGTGACAAGCAAGGTCTTCCAAGCAGAAATTAAAGTTATCATGGCAAATGAGGGAGCCGTAGACCTCAAGGACAGGACCAGGGGTTTAAGTCAAGAAAGAACAGCGTACGCAATGAGGGGGTGACAAGTGTCGTGCTTTGGGATTCATGTGAGATACAAAGGTTGGTAAATGTCAAGTTCAGGAGCAATGCAATATATAGAAGGTATTGGGTTTGAACGGAGAAGAGGTATTTTTTGTGTTTAGGGTGACAAAGGAAGTGGTAGACCAGTGACAAGCAAGATATTCCAAGCAGAAATCAAAAGTTATTATGGCAAGCGATGGAGCAATAGACCTCAAGGCCAAGGCCAGTGGTTTACATCAGGAAAGAGCAACATGCGCACTGAAGTTGGTAACAATCAATATGCTTTGGGGATCATGTGAAACACAAAGGTTTGGTAGATGTCGGTTCATGAGCAATGCAACAAATAGAGGGTATTGGGTTTTGAACGGAGAAGAGGTATTTTCTGTGATAAGGGTGACAGAGAAAGTGGTGAGTCAATGAACAAGCAAGGTCTTCGAGCGGAAATCAGTTATCATGAGAAGCGAAGGAGCAATCGCCCTCAAAAGTCAAGGCCACAAACCAATCACCATATTTTTAAACTGACAAGATTTTTCTTTGACTGAAACAGGGGCAGAAAACTTCGTTTGTTTCGGAAAACCCTCCGTAAGGAAAGGCAGGCACCAAACAAGTATGACCGTAAACTCTCAGGACCCTCCTGGAAAATAGGATCTAGTTTAAAATTCAAAACAATCATGAGTAGCATAATCTAGCATAAATGTACCCCAAAGGAATATAAGTTGGTTTCAAAGTCTGCATGTTTGAGATAAGATTCAATTAGGAGTTTTCAGGACCCTCCTGAATAATGGGACCTAGCTTTAAGATTGCTGTTAGATAACAAGATGTAGCGAAAATAATACCTTTAGAAGATATAACTTAGATTTAAAATTGTTGTTTAATTAAGAATTGTCAGGACCCTCCCGGATAATGGGGAGTAGTTTAAGACCCTTTTATATAACAAGATTTAGCGAAAGTCACACCTTTAGAGGATATAACTTAGATTTATAATTGTCGTTTAATTAAGAGTTGTCAGGACCCCCTGGATAATAGGACCTAGCTTTCAAATTCTTAGTAATATTTGGTAAAATGATTCAGTTTAACACTCACCTATGTGACCAGCTACCAAACTGGGGCAGAAAATTTTCTTTGTTTTGTCTATTTTTGTTGAGATCAGGTACCCGCTTGGAGAACAGGGAGAAGCAATTCAAGTTTCAGCAATCAGGCGCCCACCTGGAGAGCAAGGGAATACAATTCAAGTTCAGCAATCAGGCGCCCACCTGGAGAGCAAGGGAATACAGTTGAAGCTTCGGCAATCAGGCGCCCACCTGGAGAGCAAGGGAGAACAACACTAGTTTTAAGGAAGGGAAACAATTTAAGTGTCAGTAATCAGGCGCCCACCTGGAGAGCAAGGGAATACAGTTCAAGTTTCACCAATCAGGCGCCCACTTGGAGAGCACGGGAATACATTTCAAGTTCAGCAGTCAGAAGCCCACCTGGAGAGCACGGGAATACATTCAAGTTCAGCGATCAGGCACCCACCTGGAAAATAAGGGAATACAATTCAAGTTCAGCAATCAGGCGCCCACCTGGAGAGCAAGGGAATACAATTCACGTTTCAGCAATCAGGCGCCCACCTGGAGAGCAAGGGAATACAATTCAAGTTTCAGCAATCAGGCGCCCACCTGGAGAGCAAGGGAATACATTCAAGTTCAGCAGTCAGGCGCCCACCTGGAGAGCACGAGAATACATTCAAGTTCAGCAGTCAGGCGCCCACCTGGATCGCATGGGAATACATTTCAAGTTCAGCAATCAGGCGCCCACCTGGAGAGCAAGGGAATACAATTCAAGTTTCAGCAATCAGGCGCCCACCTGGAGAGCAAGGGAATACAATTCAAGTTTCAGCAATCAGGCGCCCACCTGGAGAGCACGGGAATACATTTCAAGTTCAGCAATCAGGCGCCCACCTGGAGAGCAAGGGAATACAATTCAAGTTTCAGCAATCAGGCGCCCACCTGGAGAGCACGGGAATACATTCAAGTTCAGCAATCAGGCGCCCACCTGGAGAGCAAGGGAATACATTCAAGTTTCAGCAATCAGGCGCCCAATCAGGCGCCCACCTGGAGAGCAAGGGAGTACAATTCAAGTTTCAGCTTTCAAGTTTCTTATTGATATTTGGTAACATGATTCAGTTTACACTCACATATGTGCCCAGCTACCAAACTGGGAGCAAAAATTTTTCTTTGTTTTTGTCTATTTTGTTGAAATCAGGCGCTCACCTGGAGAGCAAGGGAATACAGTTCAAGTTCAGCAGTCTGGCGCCCACGTGGAGAGCACGAGAATACATTTCAAGTTCAGCAGCCAGGAGCCCATCTGGAGAGCAAGGGAATACAGTTCAAGTTCAGCAGTCAGGCGCCCATCTGGAGAGCACGGGAATACATTTCAAGTTCAGCAGTCAAGAGCCCACCTGGAGAGCACGGGAATACATTCAAGTTCAACAATCAGACGCCCACCTGAAGAGCACGGGAATACATTCAAGTTCAGCAGTCAGGCGCCCACCTGGAGAGCACGGGAATACATTCAAGTTCAGCAGTCAGGCGTCCACCTAGAGAAAGGGAAAGCACCTCAAAGTACAATTCGAGTTCAGCAATCAGGCGTCCCCCTGGAGAAAGGGAAAACATCTCAGTTTACAATTCAAGTCGACAATAAAGGAATTTCACCGGGAGAATACAAGTCAACATGGCAACAAGAGCTGCAAGATCAAGTTTGAAGTTATAGATAGGATTTCTTGTAATTCATAGATCATAGTTTAGTCTAGCTTCTTTTATTTTGGCATGGTGTAATAAGGGGTCCAGTAAGCGGTAGCAGCAGCAGCAACAGTGAAATCACAGCTTCATGGTAGTCCCAGCTACCAAACATTCCCGAGCTACACTGACCTGATTCCTTTTTAGCCAAGGATATGTAGGCAACCTCGGAAGTAGGGTGCGGTCAAATCTTTCAAAAATGCTTCCCAAGGAGTATGCAAACGGGCGAAAATTGCTCGTATCTGCTCACTTTATCTTTGCACGAAAACTCTTCGTGTTTCCGAGCAAAGAGGGGCAGCTGTGAGCACGTGATTTTTTGCCCTATATGAATTACTCCCATAATTTCAAAACAAAATAAATCTCTTTTCATTATTTACAATTTTATGGATTTTCGTGGTATTTTCTGTTAATTGTTTGCATTTGTCTGTGCATGTTTATTTTATTTTAATTAATGAAAAATACAAAAAATGTGTTGCATGTGCATTTAGGAGTTAATTTTGTATTTTAAGAATTAATTAGTAATCAGGTTATTTTATAAAAAGAAAAATCACAAAAATAGTTATTTTGCACATTTTAATTTTAATTTTTTAATTTTTGAGTAAGTTTTTCTGTAATTTATTAATGGTGGTAATTATTTAGGATTAGTTAGTATGATTGATAAGTTAATTTGGTTTTATAACTTAGTTTAGGATTTTAGTTTTAATTTTGAAAAGGAAAAAAAAAGAGAAGAAAAGAGTTGAAGTGGTTTTGGGGCAAGTCTTTTAACCAATCTTAAGCCCAAACGGATTCCCTCCCCCCCCCCCCCCCAAATCAAACAAGACCCGCCCAGGTCCAATTCTGTGACACGGTCTAAATTCCCATTTAGGTCCAAACGACGTCGTTTTGAGTTCAGAATTTAAAATGGATCTCAGCCTTTCATTTTGTCTCATCCAACGGCTGTGAAGCCACCCTCATCTTCAATTAAATATGTCCTAAGAAATGAAGAGACCAGTTCGTCCAAATAGAGCCTATTCATCTCCTTCTCTCCTCCCTTTCATCAGAGACCCCTGAACCCTAGTCCGCCATTGTCATAGGCATTTGACCTCCAAAGTACCCTAAATATCACCCCACACTCCCCTCATACCCCTGAGTCCTAATTCCATACCAACTTTCCCAAAATCCTCACCAAATACGGCCAGTTTTGGATCTAAAGAGAGAGCAGAAGAGAGAATATGTCAACCTTTCAGGAACGATTTGGACTAAAACTGGTATTATTTGTTTGTCCTCAAGGAGGACATGCGGATAATACTGATTTTTGTTCAAATCAAAGATTGCCGGCGATCTATCCCAAGTTCGGCCGTTCTTTTAGGTATCTTCATGTATTTTCTTTGTTTCACCATTTGTGTTATCCACCTCTTCGTCTATTTTTTTTGATTCCTCTCTGTTATGTCAGTTTTTCTATTTTTATTTCAAATCATTTTTCTTGCTCGCATGTTAAGTTTGGGTCATAACACTGCCTTTGTTATTAGGCTGTTCGTGTAGTGGTTTGATTTTGCTCAATTTGTTTAATTTTAATTGCATTGGACTCACAATATCAGGAGCTTATAATTTCCCCGGCCTGTTTGCTTTTGGTTTCGGCTGTTTCCAATTAGGGTTTGGGCTCCGAAGGTCAGGAGCCCATAAAGGGGAAGGTCAGGTCGGGCTGTCTAGCCCATGGGTTAAATGTGGGATTGGGTTTAAATCAACCCATAAGTTGAAGGGTAAATAACTGAGGCTTAAGGGGTAAATTGGATATTGTAAATGTGAAATCTTTTGTAACAAGAAAGGGAAGCTTCTAGGAAGCTGGGGAAAGGAAATTATCTGCTAAAAGTGAAATTTAACTGGGGTTGATAAGCAAAAAAGAAGATTCAAAAGGGGCCTAAGGGCAAAATTGAGTCTCTAATAGGCTGCCCTAGTCCTTGCCTATAAAGGCATCCCTATCTTGCCATTCAAGGGGGAGACCGAAGAGAAAAAACTTAGAAAATATAGAAACGGCTGCAGGCTTACTCTAACATTGATTTCATTTCTTTGATTTTCCAAATTTCCAATTGGTTGAAGTAATCCTTGATTCATTGAGTGTGTGAGATGATTTGAATTTTGTTTTAAATTAGGTTTGAAGTTTGCTGATCAAGTTACTATTCCATTGGATTTCTGGGTCAATTTTTGCTATTGCTGTTGCTGAACCTACTGATCCTCATTTTCTTCTTTGTTTCCTTTCTTATCCCAGGTATATCGTGGCCTTTATGGACATTACCTAAGTGTAACGTGAAGCATGATTCTGGAATATGAAAATTGTTGACCATTGGCTTTGAATCTTCTTTTACTTTTAGTCCTCATGTGTTGATTTCTATTTGTTAAATTCTGCCTAAGTTTTATAGTTGTGCACCTACACAAGGCCTAACAGCACATTGGTTGTTAATGGGTTCATTTTAGAGGGCTGTAATCGATTTGCACTTAATAAGGATTCATGTTTTTTTTATTTTATTTCTGTAGTTAGATGTTTGTCTTGTAGTAAATGAACTCTCATTATAGTACCTGAGTCTGGTTTGCCATAAGAACTTGAAGAATCCAGTGAATTATTTGATTGCTTTTGTGTTCAGCTTGGTTAAATGGTGTATTTATGGTATTAAGATCCCTATTTCGTTAATTTGAACATGAGCATTAAAAATGACTATCTAGTAGTATTTTTTCAACAAGTTTCAACTTCTGTGGTATGAATGGTTGTCATATGAATGTGGTTAATTTAAAATGGCTTTTAGTTAAATAACAATTAGTGCTTCAGTGGTTAGCAATTGTAGGTTTAATTGTTGTGGTTATTCAATGTCAGGCTTAGGGATCTGCAAGGTTAAAATTCATTTGTCACTACATGTTTTTTCAAAAGTTTGAGTGTTTTTTTTTTGCGGTTACCTGGGTTCGACACCCAAACCCCTCTTGCACTAGGCTTATGCATTGCCTCATCGGAAATGGGCCTTTCGAATGGGTTCGAGCAGAATTTGCCATGGGGATTTATAATTTGGCACCCCTATGATTTCTTGGGCCGTCGGGCCTCTTGTTAGGCTAAGCTTAAACTCTGATATGAAGTAAAATAGTCTTCCTTAGTCTCAATTTCTGACTCATGATTGAGTTCAGTTGTAGTTCAGAAGCCAGTGTAATTTCGTTAGCTTCACCTCATTAATGGATCCTTGTAGATAACTTGGGGTGCGCCACCAAATGAAATTAGATAATCAGTGGCCCTCATTCAATTAATTTCAATAATTAGAATCGAGGGGTGTCGTGCCAAACAAAATGACAGTTGCAGGGCCCTCGTTTTAATTAGTTTTGATTTAATCCTTAGAATTCGAAGTGTGCCATTTAGCAAATATCCATGGCCCTCGCAAAGTTAAAAACGCGTAGTTGCTTTAGGCGCGTTATGTTAATAATTTACCTTCCTAAACCCGGGTGCGCATTTATGTGACCCAAATCCAAATCTCAACGTTAGATGAAATGTGTTGCGGACCGCGGGTGCATTTATGTGACGTGGTTTGAAACATATTTTAAATGACGATGCAATATTCCTTTAATTAATTAAATAAAAGCGGTTGAAAAGTTAAAAAGGCATGTAGGTTCAAAATTGTTTTAAAATCAGATAATAGGCCAATTATAACAGTTGAGCGACCGTGCTAGAACCACGGAACTCGGGAGTGCCTAACACCTTCTCCCGGGTTCACAGAATTCCTTACCCGGATTTCTCGTTCGCGGACTGTAATACAGAGTCAACCCTTTTCTCAATTCGGGATTTAAACCGGTGACTTAGGACACCATAAATCTCCCAAGTGGCGACTATAAGTCTTTAAATAAATAATCCCGTTTTGATTGTCCTTTAATTGGAAAAACACCCTTATACTCCCTTTTATGCCCTCCCGGGGGTGTGAGTAAAAAAGCAGGTGGGACACCAGCCACCTACTTTCAGTGGTGCAGAGGGCGAGGATGTCTAGGGTTTCTTGGATAGATGTCAGAGGATTCTTCGCACCGCGGGTATTTTGGAGACTAGTGGGGTCGCATTCACGACTTTTCAGTTTACGGGAGCTGCCTTCACTTGGTGGGAGGCTTATGAGAGGCGTAGGCCTGTTGGTGCGGCCCCTCTTACTTGGCAATAGTTCTCCGCTCTCTTTTTGGAGAAATATGTACCACAGTCCCGTAGGGAAGAGCTGCGTAGGCAGTTCGAGCAGTTGCTACAGGGGGATATGACTGTTACACAGTACGAGATGAGGTTCTCCGAGTTAGCTCGCCATGCTATCAGGTTGGTTCACATAGATCGAGAGAGGATCAGGAGGTTCGTTGATGGCCTTACATATCAGCTTCGGATTCTCATGACTAGGTAGAGGGTGTCAGGTGCTACTTTTGAGGAGGTTGTTGACATCGCCCGTTATATTGAGTTAGTTCGCCGCCAGGAGCGAATGTAGAGGGCGGCCAAGAGGCCTCGGGGATCTGGTAGCTATGGTGGTGCTCCTTCGAGGGCTCAGTTTCAGCACGGTAGAGGCCGTCCATTCAGGCAGGCTCAGTCAGTTCGCCCAGGTTATCGTGGGGCATCATCAAGTCATGGGTCTCACAGTTCTCATCAGGGACATTCATCACTTAATGCTCTTCCAGCCCAGAGTTCGTCCCGTACTCCATCAGTCAGGGCTCTTCTATGCTAGTTGCATCTGCTAGTCATTCTGGAGCTAGGGGTTCCCATCAGTCCCCGTCTTCAGCATCAGGGAGTTGTTATGAGTGTGGAGAGTTTGGGCATATGAGGAGGTAGTGTCCTCATCTTTTTGAGGGTCCGTCTCAGCAGATGGGTCAGCCATCGACTTCAGCTCCAGCCACATCACCACGCGCTCAGGCAGCTAGGGGTGGTGGTCAGTCAGTTAGGGGCCGCCCTAGAGGGGAAGTCGATCAGGTGGTGGTCAGGCCCGTTTCTATGCACTTCTAGCTAGACCTGATGCTGTTGCTTCAGATGCGGTGATTACAGGTATTATCTCAGTCTTCCGCAGAGATGCCTCCGTGTTATTTGATCCTGGCTCTACATTCTCTTATGTGTCATCTTAGTTTGCCCATTATCTGGACACACCCTGTGAGTCTCTCGTTTCTTCTGTTCATGTCTCTACTCCGGTGGGTGGTACCGTTATGGTAGACCGTGTATACCGATCGTGTGTTGTGTCTATTGGGGGTCTGGAGACCCGAGTGGATCTTCTGTTGTTATGTATGGTAGACTTCGGTGTGATATTGGGCATGGATTGGTTATCTCCGTGCCGGGCTATTCTGGATTGTCATGCCAAGACGGTAACGTTAGCTATGCCGGGTGTGCCACGGATTGAGTGGCGAGTTCTGTCTGATTGTGTTCCCAGCAGGGTAATCTCATTATTGAAGGCCCAGCGTATGGTTGGGAAGGGTTGTCTTTCATGCTTAGCATTTGTGAAGGATGTCAGTGTAGAGACTCCCAGCATTGATTCTGTTCCAGTTGTGAGGGATTTTCCAGATGTGTTTCCTGCAGACCTGCCGGGCATGCCACCAGACAGGGATATCGATTGGTATTTATCTTGTGCTGGGCACTCAGCCCATTTCTATTCCACCGTACCGTATGGCACCAGCGGAGTTGAAGGAGTTAAAGGAGCAGCTTTAGGAATTCCTTGAAAAGGGGTTTATTCGGCCTAGTGTGTCGCCTTGGGGTGCGCCTGTCCTATTTGTGAAGAATAAGGATGGCACGATGAGGATGTGCATTCATTACAGGCAGTTGAACAATGTTACAATTAAGAACAAATATCCCCTACCTTGCATTGATGATTTGTTTGACCAGTTTCAGGGAGCAAGAGTGTTCTCCAAGATTGATCTCCGTTCAGGTTATCACCAGCTGAAGATCAGGGACTCGGATATTCTCAAGACAGCTTTCAGGACCGGTTACGGTCACTATGAGTTCCTGGTGATGTCTTTTGGGCAGACAGAGCCCCAGCAGTGTTCATGCATTTGATGAACAGCGTGTTTCGGCCTTATCTCGACTCATTTGTCATAATTTTCATTGATGATATTCTGGTGTATTCGCGTAGTCAGGAGGAGCACGCGGAGCATTTGAGGGTTGTGTTGCAGAGATTGAGGGAGAAGAAACTTTATGCAAAATTCTCCAGGTGCGAGTTTTGGCTCAGTTCAGTGGCTTTCTTGGGGCACGTGGTGTCCAGTGAGGGCATTCAGGTTGATCCAAAGAAGATAGAGGCGGTTCAGAGTTGGCCCAGACCGTCCTCAGCTACAGAGATTCGCAGTTTTCTTGGTTTGGCAAGTTATTACCGCTGGTTTGTTCAGGGATTTTCATCTATCACATCGCCCTTGACCAAGTTGACTCAGAAGGGTGCCTTATTTAGGTGGTCGGATGAGTGTAAGGAGAGCTTTCAGAAGCTCAAGACTGCCTTGACCACAGCTCCAGTATTAGTGTTGCCATCAGCTTCAGGTTCATATACCGTGTATTGTGATGCTTTAAGAGTTCGTATTAGGTGTGTGTTGAAGCAGGAGGGTAAAGTTATTCCTTATGCTTCCCGTCAATTGAAGCCCCATGAGAAGAACTACCCTGTTCATGATTTCGAGTTGGCTGCCATTGTTCACGCGTTGAAGATTTGGAGACATTACTTGTATGGTGCGTCTTGTGAGGTGTTTACTGATCATCGTAGCCTCCAGCACTTGTTCAAGCAGAAGGATCTTAATTTGAGGCAGCGGAGATGGTTGGAATTGCTACAGGATTATGATATTATTATCTTGTACCATCCGGGGAAGGCCAATGTGGTGGCCGATGCGTTGAGCCGAAAGGCAGTAAGTATGGGGAGTTCGACATTTATTCCAGTTGGGGAGAGACCTCTGGTAGTGGATGTTCAGGCCTTGGCCAATCGGTTCGTGATGTTGGGTATTTCGGAGCCCAGTCAGGTATTGGCTTGTATGATTTCTCGGTCTTCCTTGTTCGATCGCATCATAGAGCGCTAGTATGATGATCCTCATTTGCTTGTCCTTAGGGACAGAGTTCAGCACGATGATGCCAGAGATGTGATCATTGGTGATGATGGGGTGTTGAGGATGCAGGGCCGGATATGTGTGCCCAATGTAGATGGGCTTCGGGAGTTGATTCTGGAGGAGGCCCATAGATCGCAGTACTCCATTCATCCGGGTGCCGCGAAGATGTATCAGGATCTGAGACAGCACTATTGGTGGCGGAGAATGAAGAAAGACATTGTGGGATTTGTAGCTCGGTGTCTCAATTGTTAGTAGGTGAAATATGAGCATCAGAGACCAGGTGGCTTGCTTCAGCGGATGGATATTCTAGAGTAGAAGTGGGAGCGAATCACCATGGACTTTGTAGTTGGGCTTCCACGGACTTTGAAGAAGTTCGATGCTATTTGGGTGATTGTGGATCGGCTGACCAAGTCCGCGCACTTCATTCCTATGTGTACTACTTATTCTTCAGAGCGGTTGGCAGAGATCTATATCCGGGAGATTGTTTGTTTCCATGGTGTCCCGGTTTCTATCATTTTAGACAGGGGCACTCAGTTTACTTCACAGTTTTGGAGGTCTGTACAGCGAGAGTTGGGTACTCAGGTTGAGTTGAGCACAGCTTTTCACCCTAGACGGACGGGCAGTCCGATCACACTATTTAGATATTGGAGAACATGTTGCGCGCTTGTGTCATTGATTTTGGAGGGTCATGGGATCAGTTTCTACCACTCGCAGAGTTTGCTTATAGCAACAGTTAACTGTCGAGTATTCAGATGGCTCCATATGAGGCTTTGTTTGGGAGGTGGTGTCGATATCCAGTTAGTTGGTTTGAGCCGGGTGAGGCTAGACTATTGGGTACAGACTTGGTGCAGGATGCTTTAGACAAGGTGAAGGTGATTCAGGAGAGGCTTCGTACAGCGCAGTCGAGACAAAAGATTTATACTGATAGGAAGGTTCGGGATGTGTCCTACATGGTTGGTGAGAAGGTTCTGTTGAAGGTTTCACCCATGAAGGGTGTTATGCGATTTGGGAAGAAAGGTAAATGAGTTCTCGGTTCATTGGGCCTTTTGAGATGCTTCGGAGGATTGGGAAGGTGGCTTATGAGCTCGCATTACCACCCAGCCTATCTAGTGTGCATCCGGTATTTCATGTTTCTATGGTCCGGAAGTATATTGGGGATCTGTCTCATGTATTCGACTTCAGCACGGTTCAGTTAGAAGATGATTTGACTTATGATGTGGAGCTAGTAGCTATTTCGGAGCGACAAGTTCAAAAGTTGAAGTCAAAGGATATAGCTTCAGTGAAAGTGTAGTGGAGAGGTCGGCCCGTGGAGGAGGCTACCTGGGAGACCGAGCGGGAGATGCGGAGCAGATATCCTCACCTATTTGAGGCTTCAGGTATGTTTCTTGACTCGTTCGAGGATGAATGTTTGTTTAAGAGGGGGATGATGTAACGACCCGGCCGGTCGTTTCATGAGTTACCGCTCCGTTTTCCCAATTTCTGTTTCTTATTGTTTTGTTCAACTGTATTATGTGTTATCAGGTTGGTTGGCTCGGGTTCGGAGAGGTTTTGGTAAGGTTTGATACACTTAGTCTCTTTTGAGAAAGCTTAAGTTGGAAAAGTCAACTGGATATTGACATACGTGAAATAGGGCTCGGATGTGAATCCCGACGATTCGGATAGCTTCGGGAGGTGATTTGGGACTTAGGAGTATGATCGGAACGTATTTTGCAGGTCCGGAGTAGATTTAGGCTTGAATTGGCGAAATTGGAATTTTGGCATTTTCCGGTTGATAGGTGAGATTTTGATATAGGGGTCGGAATGGAATTCTGGGTGTTGCAATAGGTCTGTTTTGTCATTTGGGATGTGTGAGCAAAATTTCAGGTCATTCGGACATGGTTTGGTTGACATTTTGATCAAAAGCGGAATTCGGAAGTTTTAGAGTTCTTAGGCTTGAATTCGATGTGTTTTGGTTGTTTCGATGTTGTTTGAGGTGTTTCGAAGATTGGTATAAGTTTGGATGGTTGTATATGACTTTTGTGCGCTTTTGGTTGGGGTCCCGGGGGCCTCGGGGGCCTCGGGGTGATTTCGGATGGTTGACGAAAAGTTTGGAATTGGAAATGGCAGCTGAAGCTAAGTCTACTGTTATAACCGCATCTGCGGTTGAGAGGACGCAGGTGCGACCCTGTGTAACGACCCGACCCGTCGTTACGGGAGTTACCGCCCTGTTTTCCCCATTTTATGCTTCTATATGTTTCATTATATGTGTTTGGAGAATTTGAAGTAATTCGGATAGAGTTCGGTTAGAAATGAGACAATAAGTATCTTTATGAGAAGGATTGTTTGAAAAAGTCAACCGAATGTTGACTTATGAGTTAGAAGGCTCGGAATGGATTTCCGATGATTCGACTAGTTTCGGGGGATGATTTGTGACTTAGGAGCGCAATCTAAATTGAATTTGGAGGCCCGGTGTAGAATTAGGCTTGAATTGGCTAAGGTTGGATTTTGGCGAATTCCAGATGTAGGTGAGATTTTGATCCGAGCGTCGGAATGGAATTCCGAGAGTTGCAGTAGCTCCGTTAGGTGATTTTGGTTATGCGTGCAAAGTTTCAGGTCATTCGGTGGTGTTTAGGTCGGGTTTTAGATCAAATGCAAGTTTCAGAAGTTTTAGTTTAACTTAGGCTTGAATCCGTGGCAATTCGATGATTTTAGTGTTTATGATAGTGTTTTTATGTTACGAGCAAGTTTGAATGAGGTGTTAGGATATATGGGTGTTTTTGGTTGAGGTCCCGGGGGCCTCGGGGTGAATTCGGGTGGTTAAACGAGAGTTTTGAGGGGTATTGCAGGTCAGATCTTGCTGTCATCTGGTGTTTCCGCTTCTGCGGAAATGGACCGCGGAAGCGGTACCGCAGAAGCGGGTACGTGGTCGCAGAAGCGGTCGTTGGCCGGCTAGGGAAATTCCGCAGAAGCGGAAGGTGGCTAGCACCAGCGGGTCCGCATAAGCGGAATTTTTCGAGAAGTGGGCCCGGGGCTCGGGTTTTACCAACTTCGTGAATTTTAGTACTTTTCGAGTATTTTTGATTGGGTTATGTTTCTCTAACCCATATTTATGTATTCGTTGTGATTTTGACTAGATTCGACGCGCGAGGAGGTCGATACGAAAGGAAAAGGCATTACGGACCATTCTACGGCCGGTTAGAGGTGAGTAGTTGGTGTATATGATGGCCTGAGGGTTTGAAACCCCGGCTTATCACATTGTGACGCTATTGCAGGGCGTGACTCGCACCCCATGGCAGGTGCGGGATTATTTATGACTGGGGATTGAGACTTAGTCGATCCCGAACAAGAATGTTTCTATATTGGCGACTGATACGCACCCTGTATTGAATCTGGGCTTATTGCCGTGTTTGGGGCCTTGTGCCGATCTGTAGCATCCTTAGAGGTTGAATGTCATTTTGATAGCATGCTTTGTATAATCATTGATCTCAGTCCCGTGTCTAATCGCTATTATAAAATGCTAAGTCACTTTTCCTGAAGTTAAATATCTAAAGTATATTCTTCTTAATAAATTGGAAATTGGAAAATTAAGTGAATCTGTTACGTGACTCATATGCATATTGTGGACTGAGTGTGGATCGGGCTGCACGCCGCAGCGAATGGTATGATTACATTGCGCTTGGGCTGAAGGAGCCCCTCCGGAGTCTGTACACACCCCCAGTGAGCGTCGTCGACGTTAAATGGATCGGGCTGTACGCCACAACGTGTTCATGTGCATTGCATTGCATCCTTACATTTTACTTGACTGTTATATTTGAAGTTGTTTTGCTGTTGGTTCGTAGTAAGGTGTAGGACTGTTAGTTTTAGCTTTGCTTTGTGGTATTTCGTGGATTTCTTATCTTCAGACATTTTATATGCTTATTACTCACTGAGTCGGTAGTACTCACCCCTACCCCCTGCACCTTGTGTGCAGATTCAGGTACACCGGAGGCTTAGCTGAGCAGTCTTTGTTTCCCAGAGCTTATCAGAGTTGTTGAGGTAGCTGCTTGACGTTCGCAGGACCTGACTACTCTTCCTATTTCAGTTTTATTTATATATTCATTTCCAGACTTGAGTATTTTCGTTCAGATATTGTTATTCAGATTGTTTTAGAGGCTCTAGACTCGTGACCCCAGATCTTTGGGAGCGTTTTATCAGACTTCGTATTTTTCTCAGTATTATTCTATTATAAATATTGGATTATTATTCTAAAACTATTATAATCTCTTTAGATTGTCGGTTTGAGGTTTACGGTTGATTTGGGAACGATTGTGGTCAAGCTTGCCTAGCAATATTGTTGGGTGCCATCACGACCGGGTTTGGGGTCGTGACACCCTCGTAGATGCGGAAAGCAAGTCGCAGAAGCGGAATGGGCTAAAGGGAGCTGGAATCTCAGAAGCGGCTATGGAAGCGCACCTGCGCTAGAGGAAGCGATCGCAGATGCGAAATTTGGACGTTAAGTTAAAATCGCAGATGCGTTGTCTTGGGCCGCAGAAGCGTATTCTAGGACGCAGGTGCGAAAAACCTGGGCCAGAAGGTATAAAACAATTCCTTCGCGATTTTTGAGTTGTTCTTCACCATTTGTATGCGGGTTTGAGCTTAGGGGAGCTATTTGAAGAGGGATTTCAAGGGGATTTCATAGAGGTAAGGTTTTTGGACCCTAAACTCGTTTCTATGGTGTTATTTCACTGATTTGGTTTGGAAAAATAATGGAAATTAAGGGTTAAAAATTGGAAAACTAGGGCTTGAGATTGGAGACCTTTGAGCAAGGGTTTGAGGGGCCATTTGTGGTCAGATTTTAATACTTTTGATATGTATGAACTCGTAGAGAGATAAGGAGTCTATTGATGTAAATTTTATCGAATTATGAGATGTGGGCCCGGGGGTCGGGTTGGACCAATTTCGGGATTTTTGGTATAATTTGATTATTTTCGCATGAGCTTCGTTCCTTTAGCTTATTCTAGTGTCATGATTTTGATTTTTGGGTAGATTGGATGCGAGTTGAAGCCGAAGCGAGAGGCAAAGGTGTCGCGGAGTAGTATTTCACCCGATTTGAGGTAAGTAACCATTATAAATCTGGAACTGAGGGTATAAAACCCCGGTATTTCGTAGTGATTTGATAAATGAGGTGACACACATGCTAGGTGGGCGTGCACTGATAGGGATTGTGACTTGGTCCGTCCCGTAGTGACTATTAAGCCGCGTACTTGATTTGAAATCTTATGATATCATGTATTTTAGAGATTGATACTATGTTATGGGTTGTATTCCATGTTTGGGGCCTTATGCTGACTTGTTGAGACCCTTAGGGGCATTTTTACTGTTTTCCTCACTCTATTTGTTTGAAAGCATATCCTCAGTCATGTTTTACCTGTTTATCGTTTAAACCTGGTTTTTATCACTCTGTTTCTTAAAATATGAAAACTGTTTGGGCTGAGTTTCCCTGTTTTCCACTGTTATGCCGAGGGGCTGTGAGGTTAATGACTGAGTGAGGTTGAGGACCTAATCGTGAGGAATATATATATATATATATATATATATATATAATCAGGCTGCACGCCGCAGCAATATTATATGTATATATTATGGATCGGGTTGCACGCCGCAGCGATACATATATGGATCGGGCTGCACGCCGCAACGATTATTATGATTATTACTACTATGAGATATTATTGAGCCTGAGTGCTGAGTGTGAGTACTGTGTGACGAGAGTTGAGTCACGAGTGACCGAGAGGCTTGCCCGAAAGGCTATATTTATGAGTGATACCTTGCTCGAGGGGCCCGTTTATGACATATTTGCTGATTTCACTCTTCCTTTTTGTAATGAGCCTCTATTGAAAAATACTAAGTAAATGATTTCAAGTATTTCAATTTAAATTGAAGTTTTACGAAGTAACTGGCTTTTAAATTGTTGAGTTTGACTTGATATTCTGTTGTATACTCTTATATATGATTTTTAACTGCTCGTCACTGCACTCAGACCTTATTTACTTTAGTTACTTACTGAGTTGGCGTACTCACGTTACTCCCTGCACCTTGTGTGCAGATTCAGGTGCCCCAGCGGCAGAGTGAGGGTTCTTAGCATTTTTGGAGCTTATCGGAGACTACAAGGTAGCTGCACGGCGTCTGCAGCCCTGCTTTCCTCCTTCCTATCCTTATTTTCTGCATTTTTAGACTTATCATGTATTAGACAATCGGACTGGTCGTATTTAGAGGTTCTAGACTTGTGACACCAAATGGTTGGGCTCTGTTTGGTTTGTTGATATATTGCCTTTCCGCACATTTCAGTGAATTAAATATTTCTCTTGCAAAATTTGAAGCTCAATCAGTATTAGCAAAAATGGCTTATTAAAAGGAACTTACTGTGATTGATTGTTTGGGTTGGCTTGCCTAGTATTGTGATAGCGCTATCACGGCCGGGGTATTTGGGGTCGTGACAGTATAAATCGGACCCTTATTTGAGAAAATAGTAATTTTGATATTTTTGAGTGATTTCATGAATTTGAGGTTTAATTCATAGTTGTTGATGTTATTTTGATAATTTGATCGCACGAGCAAGTCCGTATGATATTTTTAGACTTGCGTGCATGTTTGGTTTGGAGCCCCGAGGATTCGGGTGAGTTTTGGATAGGCCACAGAGTGAAATTGGACTTAGGAGAATTGATGGTGTGTTGCAGATGTGAAGCAGGCCTCTGATCTCGCAAATGCGAGATCAGGCATCGCAATTGCGATGCAAGCAGGGGTCGCAAATGCGAGACTTTTGTCGCAAATGCGAAGATCCCAGGGCCAGCCTTGTCTCGCAGATGCGAGATATACTTCGCAAATGCGAAGTCTTCAGCACATGCCAGAAGTCGCAAATGCAACGATTCCTTCGCAAATGCGACGATTCCTTCACAAATGTGAAGGAAGCAGGAGTCGCAAATGCGACATCTGCCTTGCAAATGCGAAGGTAGCAGGGTCCTTAAGGGTTCGCAATTGCGAACCCTGGTCGCAATTGCGACATCAGAGACCTGTTAAATGAATTTCAGAAGGGATTTCATTCATTTTTACAACTCTTCAAATCCTAAAAACATCTTGGGCGATTTTTCAAAGGCATCAACTTCTCCAAATCATTAGTAATTCATTTCCAACTCATTTTCTTTAATCCTTAACATCTTTTCACATGATTTCAATTCAAAATCAAGGGTTTTCATGGGGGAAATTGGGTGTTTTGGGTAGAACTTAGGATTTTTAAATTTTGGGGATTTGAACCTCGATTAGAGGTCCGACTTCAAAACAAATTATATATTTGGGTTCGTGGGCAAATGTGTAATCGGGTTTTGGTTCGAACATCGGGTTTTGACCATGTGGGCCCGGGGTCAATTTTTGACTTTTTGGGAAAATCTTTAGAAAACCTATTTTCATGCATTAGAATTGATTCATTTAGCATTTATTGATATCGTTAAGTAAATTGTGGCTAGATACAAGTGAATTGGTGGTGGAAACAAGAGGTAAAGCGGTAGTTGAGGCTTGAATTGTGTTCGTGGCATTGAGGTAAGTGTTTGGTCTAACCTTAGCTTGAGGGAATAGTAGTCGTGGTCTTATTTGCTATGTGTTAATTAATGAGTACGACGTATAGGTGTGGTGACGAGTACCTATACGTTGGTGTCAAGCATGCCCGTGAGTCTTATACTATGATTGTTGTGACTCCGTTATGTATTATCCATGCTTAATATGATGTTATTAATGTTGAACAAGGTTTATGGAAGTATCCTTGGCAACTGGACATTGTAGAGGATTGGCTCCAGTTGAGGTTTCATTTGTGCAGTTAATGGTCGGTATATGTTTGGTTATAGCTGATTCCCTTGCCGGGACGTATTTAATTCTTGTTGTTGGTTCCCTTGTCGGGATATTTTTGTTTCCATATTGTTCCCTTGCCGGGATTCTTGTGTGATTAGTGTTGATGTGTATATTTGGATCGGGTTGCACGCTGCAACAATAATATATGGGATTGGGTTGCGCGCCGCAACAGTGATATATGATTTGGATCGGGTTGCACGCCGCAACAGTGATATATGATTTGGATCGGATTGCGCGCCGCAACAATAAAGAATAAAAGTTGTTATATATTCATTACTGATTCCTTATTCTGGCTGGCGTGAAATTTAAGATGTTCTTTATGCTTTTATCTTGAGATTCTATTGGTATTTGATATTCCCCACAGCATGTTCCCTCTCCCCGTCTTTAATTGCTAGTTTCTGTCGTTATTATTTGTTGTATATGATATAACTGCACAGGTTTATTTGGTAGTCTTGTCCTAGCCTCGTCACTACTTTGCCGAGGTTAGGCTAGACACTTACCAGCATATGGGGTCGGTTGTGCTGATACTACACACTGCTCTGTGTGCAGATCCCGGTGCTGTAGCTTTTGGACCACAGTGAGGTTGCTGCCTTCAGTCCAGTGGTGGAGACCCGAGGTAGTCCTGCAGGTGTCCGCAGGTCCTGGTGTCTTCTTCTATCTTTCCATTCTGTTTCTTTTATGTATTTTAGAGACAGCTTTGTATTTATCTTTCATACTGCTGTGTGTAGTATTCGTAGATAGTTCGTGACATTCTGACTCCAAATTCTGGGTAGAGTTGTATGGTGGATTCTGCACTAGTATATGGCTAAACTATTAGTTTTCGTCTTCCGCATTTGTGTTTATTATATTTATTTCGCTGTTGATCACCTGTCATATTGAACTGTTAAATAAGCATAAAGGTTAATGAATCTATAATACTCGGCTTGCCTAGCTTTCACGAGTAGGCGCCATCACGACTCCCGAGGGTGGGAAATCCAGGTCGTGACAAAAATATTTCTATTTTGAAATTTCAATTTCTAAAACTTTTTATATATTATAATAATGATTATCTTTACAATGATGCAAGTGAAGATATTATCCTTAATTTAAAATTCACTTTAATCGGCTAAAAATTTAAATGATTCTTTGGCCGGATTTACTTCAGTATGACTCCACTTTAAGTTTATCGATATCTCTAGCCCCAGAATTTGAATTTTTAATACCCTATATATACAAAAAATTAATTCTTTGAATCATTACATGTTAAATTAGTTGAATATTATTACAATAAAATATTGCATATATTGTCTTAAATTTGTCAAGTAGTTTATTTTTCAACATCATACTTGACTTAACCTCAATGCAAACTACTCAAATTGCATTCCAACTCAAATTCGAATATCATATCATTTTGTTAGTAATAGTGATTTTTTAAAAATGACACATAATTTAAATTAAAAAAATATTCTAAGATATCCTTATCTTATAATCTATGTATTTGAGTTGAAAAGAAAATATTTGAAATCGATGAGATTAACTTTCAAAATTTTTATACTCAACAAAGATGAAACATAAAAAGAAATTTGTTGTCATCTTTTATTTCTCGTTTTTAGATCTTTCTAATATTTTTTTCAATATTTATTTTCTTTTATATTATTTTTTATGTCATTATTTCTTTTGTTACAAATAATTAATTTATTTCACTGTAAAAGGATGAGTTTTAATAAAATTTGTCTACATATGAACTTTAATTATATTTCTAGTCTTTGGTTAAAATTATTTCATATTTTTCTTTTGGCTTTATCTAATCAGCCTAAATAGGTGCTCACCCGACCACTTAAATTAAAAAATTGAATGATGTGTAATGTCACGGCCCAAAATTCACTATGGGTCGTGATGGTGCCGGACACCGTTGTCAGGCAAGCCAACCATAAATATTTAACTAAATTCTCATTTAAATAATTATGAAAACTCTGGTTTTCCTTCAATTTTACTAGTAAAAGATACTCATTTTCAATTAAACATGAAAGTCAAGAAATTAATACAAAATACCCCATAATCATCCCAGAACCCGGTGTCACAAGTGCATGAGCATTTACTAGGGAATAAAATAAAATACAGTAACTGTCCGGAATACAAGGTGGACAGAAATGAAAATACAGCACAATACTCTGAAGGAGACTCCGCGGGCTGCGGCCGTCTCGATAAATGAAGCTCACCTAGGTCTCCGTACCAACCATGCTGCTATGCCACTAAGCCGCTAGCCACACCTGAACATGTGCAACAAAATGCACAGCAAGTGTAGTATGAGTACTAAAACAACGTGTACTCAGTAAGTATCCCGCCTAATCTCGAAGAAGTAGAGATGAGAGGTCGACTTCGACACTTACTAGTGGCCCAATGATGATGCACCAGTAATATAACAATTCGAGGGTTTATATAAACATGAATGTAATTCAATAGAGTGAAGCAAGTAAACAATTCTTTCTTTTATATGAAAATTTCCAATTTCCTTTTTCATCAATTATACATATATTTTCAAGACGGGAAGAAGCAATATCAACCTCAGTAAATTACAAGGCAAGCAATACAAGCATACGCAAATCATGTCGAGGACGTACGATCCGATCCAACAATATTTAAACTGTCCACTGCCAGAGGGTCGAATGGCGCGAACCATAGATGCATCTATTACCCCGCTCGCGAATCATACATGCGACGCGGTAAAATTTAAATAAACACTCCAAACAGTCAATCAAGAAACCGTTAGGGAATCAATCATCCAATGAAAGGAAAAAAACCTCTCTTTTATAAAAGTCAAGAAACGGATATCTAGTTTTTTTTTATAAATTCTTTTATACATTTCAATATGTTTTAATCATTTCAATTTGACAACAAGATATCAAATATTACAAGTAAAACATGCTTTTCATCCTAGACTACCCGGACTTAAGCATAATAGTAGCTACGTACGGACTCTCGTCACCTCGTGCGTACGTAGACCCCACAAATAGGAGCACATAACCAATTAACTCACCTATGGGGACAATTCCCTCTTACAAGGTTAGAAAGGAGACTCACCTCGCTTCGAAGTTCCATAACCAGCAATCCACGCCCTTCCGAAGACTCAAATAGATGCAAAATGCTCCAACACTAGCCAATAATTATGCAAACCCATTAATATGTGCTCAATTACTCATAATAATCCAATTTATAACAATTCCTAACCCCGATCGAAAATTTGACAAAATCGCCCTCAGGTCCACGCACCCGGATTCCAAAATCTTTCGAAGATAACGTTTACCCATAACCTTACGAACTCAAATATATAATTTACTCTTAATTTCATATCCAAAACCGTGGTCAAAATCCAAGAATACTAATTTTCTAGGTCCTCCCCCCCCCCCAAACCCAAACTTTCTACCAATTTCTATACTTTAATCCGCAATAAAATCATGTATTCAACTTACAAGAGGTGGGATTAACTTACCTCATGATTGATGATGAAATCTCTCTCTTCAAAGGCTCCAAAATCGCCCAATCCAACTGAAAAATCAGAGAAAATGAACCAATCTCGTTCTTTAAAGAACACTGCCCAGCCCGACCTCTCGCACCTGCGGTCACCTGACCGCTTCTGCGGTTCCGCAGGTGCGGCTCCCCAACCGCTTCTGCGGTCCTTCACCAGGCTGCCCCTCTTCGCTTCTGCGCTTCTTCTTCCGCAGGTGCGGTCCCGCTTCTGCGGTGACCTGGCCGCATCTGCGGTCCTAGCCTTCACCCTTCACCACCGCATCTGCGCCCCTTTGGCCGCTTCTGCGGCTCCGCACCTGTGGCCAAAACCTCGCAGGTGAGGTTACACCAGATATCAGCTGCTTCAGCTATTATCCCAACTCCAATTCAATCCGTTGACCACCCGGAATTCACCCGAGGCCCCCGGGACCCCAACCAATCATGCCAACCAGTTCCAAAGCATAATGCGGACCTGCTCGTGGCCTCAAATCACATAAAACAACGCCGAATTCACGAATCACAACCCAATTCGGACTTAATGAACTTTAGAACTTCAAACTTCTACATTCGGTGCCAAAACCTATCAAATCACGTCCGATTGACCCCAAATTTTGCACACAAGTCATATTTGACATTACGAACCTGCTTCAACTTCCGGAA
Source organism: Nicotiana attenuata (assembly GCF_001879085.1). Taxonomy (NCBI): domain Eukaryota; kingdom Viridiplantae; phylum Streptophyta; class Magnoliopsida; order Solanales; family Solanaceae; genus Nicotiana; species Nicotiana attenuata. The sequence continues at coordinate 110,460,755 of NC_031989.1, read as the reverse complement.
CCGGAATCCGACCCCGATATCAAAACGTCCACTTCCGGTCAAACTTCTCAAAAATCTTCAAAATTTTATCTTTAGCCAAATGACTCCAAAATGACCCACGGACCTCCGAATTCACTTCCGATCGTGCTCCCAACACCAGAATCACCATACGGAGCTATTCCCAGACTCAGAATCCCAAACGGACATCGAGAACATTGAATGGCACTTCAACCCAAACTCATGAAATTCTTCCAAAAATACTAACTTCCACAATAGGTGCCGAAACGTTCCCGAGTCTTCCAAAACCCGATCCGGACATACGTCCAAGTCCGAAATCATCATACGAACCTGCTGGAACCTTCGAATCCCGATTCCGAGGTCGTTTACTCAAAAATCCAATCTTAGTCAATTTTTTCAACTTTAACCTCCGAAATGAGAATTCTCTTTCCACATCAACTCCGAACTTTCCGGAATTCAATTCCGACCATGCGTACAAGTCATAATACCTGAAGTGAAGCTACTCAGGGCCTCAAACCGTTGAACGACGCGCTAGAGCTCCAAACGACCGATCGGGTCGTTACATGTAATTTATATATAATTCATATATAATATGTGTATAATCGTGTGTTGTCGGTATATCATCTATTTATATTAGCTATAAAAAGTAAACAATAAATATATCCTGATATTATGTAAATATTCCATAAAATTTTGATTTTTTGAGTTTATCCATGATATAAGTTCAATTATAATAATTTTAAAACTCTCCACTAATGTTCAAAAATATCTTATATTTTTATTATCTTTGAATTAAAAAAAAGTAAAAAAAAATTTTCGAAATAATTTGCTTACATTTTAAAAAAAAATATTTTACGTTATACCAATTTTTTCTTTATATATACTCTTTGTTACACTTAAAAGTAGCTATAGAAATATCAATTAGAAACCAACTTCTCTCTTGTTGAGTTTGAAAAAAAAACCTTTCACATAATCTAATGATTCAAAACTCATATTACTCAACCAAAAAAATATTATACCCTTGTAATATTGACGTGACTACATCTAAATGAAGGGGTTTCAGCTTATATCCTTCAATTCCTTGAATGTGCTAAATTGAAATTAATGATAGCAATTGTACAACCAAAGTTTTGTTATTTGTTTGATGTCCATTTATGCAAATTGACTTTTCAAACAAATATTCTTCAAGAAGAAAAAAGAAACAACATTTTTTTTTAAAATATTGACTGATTTTATGATGTTTCTTTCTCCAGCATGTATGTTTACTTTATTATATATGTAAGTAAACTTTTATTTGATTTTGTAAACTCTTTTTTGTTATTTNTATTATTATTATTATTATTATTATTATTATTATTGTTGTTATTATTATGTGGCCCGTACTGCACGTCGTAGTAGGCCTTATAGGCTTTGATTAGCACTTGTGCAGGATCCGCCTCTCCGGAGTCTGACATACCAGTAGTGAGTGCTGACATATATATATATATATATATATATATATATATATATATATATATATATATATATATATATATATGTGTGTGTGTGTATATATATATATATATGTATATATTATATTATATTATTTTATTTTATATTATATTATATTATATTATATTATATTATATTATATTATATTTGTATTTAACTAAAATAGTCAAATATAGATAAAATTACCATATACTATTGTCATTTATTAGCTTGCCACTTGGCTTAACCATATATATATATATATATATATATATATATAGATTAGAATTTGACATCTCCAGACCAAAAAATAAAAAAGTTTCTTCTCTATACTAACCAAATTTTCATTCGCCCTAAAAAAGAATTTTGAAATTGCGTTAAAAAAAAATTTGGGAAGTAAAAGTTGTGTTTGGATATGAATTTTATTTAAAAATAAGTTGAAGTTTTGTGAGTGAAAGAAAATATTACACTCAAAAACTGCCCTAAAAGCAATTTTTGGGAACATGAAAATAATTTTTAATTTTTTTTCAAAAACTGATTATATTGTATGAACAAACATTGTTTTCAAGGATGAAAGTTTGGCGCACGTTAAGCAAGGTCTGCTAACTTGCACTGGTAGGGATGGCGAGACAGATGAAGAAGAACTCCATAGCTAAGGAAACGAATGCAGATGAGGACGATAAGGTAGAAGGTGAAGATACAAGGTTAGTTACACCAGAAACTGGGATTCCTCAAGCATTAGACTCGGTGCAACTGTTCCATTGGATGAAAGGCATGGGTTGTGCACCAACTGTTCTGCAGGGACAAGAGAGAAAGGAATCGGAGGAGCAGGTGGCAATTCAAGCACAGGCAGCTCCGATAACTAAGACTCCTACATATCCAGCACAAAATAAGACGGACATGGCGACAACAGCAAGGAAATTGACCTTCTCGACTGTAACGACCCGGTTAGTCGTTCTAAGAGTTGTAGCCCCGTTCTCTCATTTCTGTTTCTTTATGTGTTGTTCAGATGTGTTGAGTTGTATCGAGTTGGTAGGTTTGGGTTCGAAGTAGTTTTGGAGTGAAATGATCATTAGTCTCTTAGTTAGAAAGGTAAGTTAGACAAGTCAACCAGAAGTTGACTTATGAGTAAACGAATTTGGATTTGGATTTTTATGATTCGATTAGCTTCGTTGGTTGGTTTTAGACTTAGGAGTATGTTCGGAATATAATTTGGAGGTCTGTAGTAGAATTAGGCTTGAATTGGCAAAAGTTGAAAGTTTAGAAGTTCTTAGGCTTGAATTCGAGGTTGATTTGGTATTTTGGTGTTGTTTTGGGTGTTTCGGAGGTTTGCCTAAGTTTGGGTAGTGATATATGACTTGTTGGAATTGTTGGTTGAGGTCCCGAGAGCCTCGGATGAGTTTGAATAGGTTTGGGTTGTGTTGCGCTCGTTTTCTTATGTTTCGACGCCGTTTCTTCAAGCATAAATGATATCATATTGAACAAATGAGCTCCGATTTCGTTTTTGATTGAAGCATTAGATCCGTATCATAATTACGGACCCGTAACAAAAAGAATCGTCGAATTTGGACATCGTATGAGAATTTTATGGTCATTTTACTAAAAATTAGGTTGCCAGATTTTTCATAGTAATTATGAATTTGCCACTAGCAGCGTATTTAAAAATCTGCACTATTTATTAAAACCTACATATCTCCTTCGTTATAAGGTCAAATTGAGTGATTCAAAAGCCTAACTTGACTAAAATTTCACAAGGAATCCATTGGAGGCGTAAAATATGAGTTTCGGGATCGTTTGGCTCGAGAAACAAGGCAGAATAACCGGTAGAAAAATATACAAAACTAGGATTTTGTTCATTCGGTCATATTTTGAGTTGGGGAGCTCGGATTTGGGCGATTTTGGAGGCAATTTTCACCATATGGATTGGGGTAAGTGTTCTCTACTCGATTTTGATTATAATTTATGAATCCATCTACGTTTTTGGGATTTGATTGATGATTTCAAAGTGAAATTGAGGGAGTTAGGGTTTGAGTTTTGGAGAGTTTTAAGTGAGGATTTGAGGGACCAAACGGAGTCCGATTTTGACAAATTTTATATGGTTAGACCCGGGAGAGGACGAGGATTATTATTCTGCCATTTTTGACTGATTTCGAGACGTGGGCTCGAGGGCCGGGTTTTGGTCGATTTCGGATTTTTGGCATGTTTATGTAGTTTTTATTGTGTAATTCGATTCTTTAGACTATGTTGATAGTAGTATTCTTATTATGGTTAGATTCAAAGCTTTTGGAGACCGAGTCGAGCGACGAGGACATCCCGGAGTAGGATTTTACGCTGTTGAGGTAAGTAACAGTTTTAACTCTGGCTTTGAGGGTATAAACCCGGAGAGTTTGATATCATGTGATTGTTTGGTGGTGATACCCACGCTAGGTGACGGGCGTGTGGGTGTGTACCGCGAGGATTGAGACTTGGTCCGTCCCGTGAAGCTGTGAGGCCTAATGGCTATTATGTGTGGTTATGTGTTTACTTGTTGTTGAACTTGTTTGCCTTCATGTTAGAGATCATGTTTAGGCTTTATTCATGCTCACATTAGTTATACTTAGTCATAGAAATTATCGTACATTTTTACCTCCGTCTCTATTATTTGCTAATATGCTGTGATACTTGATGTGGGCTATGTTCCCTTATTTGTTGATGATGGTGAGGCTGTGAGGTACATGACTGAGTGAGGCCGAGGGCCTGGTTGTGAGGATATTAATACCATAGCGCGTGAGTTGTCTGCGTAGCACGTGAGTTGACCGTGCGGGTCCAGGTATTGATACCATAGCGCGTGAGTTGTCCGTGTAGCACGTGAGTTGACCGTACGGATCCAGGTATTGATATGGTAGCACGTGAGTTGTCCGTGCTTAGCACTTGGGCTTTGGGAGCCCCTCCGGAGTCTGTACACACCCCCAGTGAGCGCAGAGTGTTGAGTGTATTGAGTGTTGAGTGTTGAGTGCTGAGTGCGAGTGCTGAGTGATGGAGTGACATTGCTGTGAGGTTGCATTTACTTTTGCTGTTGCTGCATTTATCTGTTAAATTTCTTTGTGGCATTTATTGAATTATGAAATTTACTTGTTTATTCCTGCTGTTATTTTTAAAATTGTGAAAAATAAATAATTGGAATATTTTGCTCAGCTCGTCACTACTGCTCAGTTCCTTAGTTAGTTCTGTTACTACTGATGTGGTTGTACTCATACTACACCCTGCACTTTATGTGCGATCCAGGTAAGTTAGAGCGCGGCGTTCGTTGAGTTCAGGCCGACTATCTGTGGAGATTGCAAGGTAGCTGCTAGCGTCCGCAGGGCCTTGTTACTCCTCTTGTCATTTCTTATTTTAGACAATTATATTTCTTAGTTCGTAGTATTAGACGCTCATGACTTAGTGACACCCTGATGTTTGGGACTCATTTTTCGTATTTTATATTATTTATATTTAGAGTTTGTTTAGTTTATCAGGAATTAAATTATTGGAAATATTTTATTAAATTCTTATAATCAAATAAGTAGTAATATTTTTGGAACAGGCTTGCCTTGTAACACGATAGGCGCCATCACGACCAAGGTTAGATTTTGGGTCGTGACAAGTTGGTATCAGAGCCTAGGTTACAAAGGTCTCACGAGTCATGAGCGGGTTTAGTAGAGTCGTGCGGATCGGTACAGAGGCGTCTGTACTTATCTTCGAGAGGCTGCAGAACCTTTAGGAAAGCTTCACCTTCTTGAATTCTTATTGTGCGGTATTGATTCAGCTTGAAGTGTAACTCTTTGAATTCCTTCCACGCATTCGTATGCATACATGAGCGCTCGGTATCAGTTGTGTATCGACGGATTATGATTTACGAACCCGTAACAAAAAGAATCGTCGAATATAGACATCGTATGAGGATTTTCTGGTCATTTTACTAAAAATTAGGTTGCCAGATTCTTCAGAGTAATTACGAAATTGTCACTGGCGGCATATTTAAAAATCTGCACTATTTGCAAATATTAAAACCTACATATCTCCTTCGTTATAAGGTCAAATTGAGTGATTCAAAAGCATAACTTGACTAGAATTTCACAAGGAATCCATTGGAGGCATAAAATACGAGTTTCGGGATTGTTTGGCAAGAGAAACGAGGCAGAATAACTGGTAGAAAAATATACAAAACTAGGGTTTGTTCCTTCGGTCATATTTTGAGTTGGGGAGCTCGGATTTGGGCGATTTTGGAGGCGATTTTCACCATATGGATTGCGATAAGTGTTCTCTACTCGATTTTGATTATAATTTGTGAATCCATCTTCGTTTTTGGGATTTGATTGATGATTTCAAAGTGAAATTGAGGGAGTTAGGGTTTGAGTTTTGGAGAGTTTTAAGTGAGGATTTGAGGGACCAAACGGAGTCCGATTTTGACAAATTTTATATGGTTAGACTCGGGAGAGGACGAGGATTATTATTCTGCAGTTTTGTCTGATTTCGAGATGTGGGCCCGGGGGCCAAGTTTTGGCCGATTTCGGATTTTTGGCATGTCTATGTAGTTTTTATTGTGTAATTCGATTCTTTAGACTATGTTGATAGTAGTATTCTGATTATGGTTAGATTCAAAGCTTTTGGAGACCGAGTCGAGGGACGAGGACATCCCGGAGTAGGATTTTACGTTGTTGAGGTAAGTAACAGTTTTAACTCTGGCTTTGAGGGTATAAACCCGGAGAGTTTGATATCATGTGATTGTTTGGTGGTGATACCCACGCTAGGTGACGGGCGTGTGGGTGTGCACCACGAGGGATTGAGACTTGGTCCGTCCCGTGAGGCTGTGAGGCCTAATGGCTATTATGTGTGGTTATGTGTTTACTCGTTGTTGAACTTGTTTGCCTTCATGTTAGAGATCATGTTTAGGCTTTATTCATGCTCACATTAATTATACTTAGTCATAGAAATTATCGTACATTTTTACCTCCATCTCTATTATTTGCTAATATGCTGTGATACTTGATGTGGGCTGTGTTCCCTTATTTGTTGATGATGGTGAGGCTGTGAGGTACATGACTGAGTGAGGCCGAGGGCTTGGTTGTGAGGATATTAATACCATAGCGCGTGAGTTATCCGCGTAGCACGTGAGTTGACCGTGCGGGTCCAGGTATTGATACCATAGCGCGTGAGTTGTCCGTGTAGCACGTGAGTTGACCGTGCGGATCCAGGTATTGATATGGTAGCACGTGAGTTGTTCGTGCTTAGCTCTTGGGCTTATGGAGCCCCTCCGGAGTCTGTACACACCCCAGTGAGCGCAGAGTGTTGAGTGTATTGAGTGTTGAGTGAGTGCGAGTGCTGAGTGATGGAGTGACATTGCTGTGAGGTTATATTTACTTTTGCTGTTGCTGCATTTATCTGTTAAATTTCTTTGTGGCATTTATTGAATTATGAAATTTACTTGTTTATTCCTGCTGTTATTTTTAAAATTGTGAAAAATAAATAATTGGAATATTTGCTCAGCTTGTCACTACTGCTCAGTTCCTTAGTTATTTCTATTACTACTGAGGTGGTTGTACTCATTCTACACCCTGCACTTTATGTGCAGATCCAGGTGAGTTAGAGCGCGGCGATCGTTGAGTTCAAACCGGCTATCTGTGGAGATTGCAAGGTAGCTGCTAGCGCCCGCAGGGCCTTGTTACTCCTCTTGTCGTTTCTTATTTTAGACAATTATATTTTTTAGTTCATTGTTTTAGACGCTCATGACTTAGTGACACCCCGATGTTTCGGACTCGTTTTTCGTATTTTATATTACTTATATTTAGAGTTGGTTTAGTTTATCAGGAATTAAATTATTGGAAATATTTTATTAAATTCTTATAATCAAATAAGTAGTAATATTTTGGGAATAGGCTTGCCTTGTAACACGATAGGCGCCATCACGACCAAGGTTAGATTTTGGGTCGTGACATCGACTGGCATAGGGACTTCAAAACCAACTCTAGCTGCTACGGTTCAAGGTAATCGATCTATACAGCAGGGTTTGAAATTGAACTATTACCCCCTATTGTTAATGATGGAAGGAAAATTGTTCGATTGAACCATATAGAAGTGGAAAAGCAGAATAAGAGATGGAGGACTAGCTTAATTGGCTATGTCATAGGTGGATCTCCTCAATTCAAAGAGATGCTGAAATTTGTTTATGGAGTTTGGCAGTTTGTCGCAACTCCGCAGGAACTACTTCATGATGAAGAATACTTTATTTTCAAATTTGAGTCTGATGAGGACAGAGATTGTGATGACCCAAAGGGTTTGGAAATAAATTAAGTGTTCCGAGGCCTTAAAACCTCCTGTTTGTCTCACCTTGATTTGCGTGTGCAGTCCGAGTGTGTATCCAGAAAGCCATTATGTAAAAACCTCTGAAAAATAAGGAATTCTGCTTTTAAAGTGAATTTAGGTTGACTTCGGTCAGCATTTTGGGTAAACGGATCCGGACCCGTGATTTGACGGTCCCAGATGGTCCGTAGGAAAATATGGGACTTGGGCGTATGCCCGAATTCGAATTCCGAGGTCCCAAGCCCGAGAAATGAATTTTTAAAGAAAATTGTTTAACTGAAACTTCTAGAGTTGTTTAAAATTTGAATGTAATTGAATTTGATGGTATGGGGCCCGTATTTTAGTTTCGGAGCCCGGTACAGGTATTATATGGGATTCAATTGAGCGTGTAAAATTTGGTAAGAAACGGACTTGATATGACGTGAATCGGACCTTCGGTTGTTAAAATTTGAACTTATGAGTTCATGAGATTTTTCTTTGATTTTGATGCTAAATTCATAGTTATTGATGTTATTTTGATGATTTGATCACACGGGCAAGTCCGTATGATATTTTTTGTCATGACCCAGATTTCCCACCCTCGGGGGTCGTGATGGCGCCTACTCGTGATAGCTAGGCAAGCCAAGAACCTTTGCAAACATTAATCTATCTTGTTTTATACATGATTAAGCAATTAAATTATCAACGAATAAGCAGTTAAAAGACAACGAAAAGTAAAATTTAGCGGAAGTCGGAACTAAATATAGAAACAGCGTCTAGAAAGCCAATACAAGTCTCTACCCAGCACCTGGTGTCACAACAATACACGGACTGTTTAGGGTTACTACAAATAAGAGTTTGAAATAAAGGACATAGTCTGTTTCGAATACAAATGTCAACAGAACATGAAAACTGATAGAAGAGACGCCGGGCCTGCGGACGCCAGCAAGGCTACCTCGGAGTCTCATGGACTGAAGGTCGACTCCCTGCCTACTGCTGCGCACCGTAAGCTACTCCAACACTTGGATCTGTGCAAAAGAGCACAGAGTGTAGCATCAGCACAACCGACCCCATGTGCTGGTAAGTGCCTAGCCTAACCCCGGCGAAGTAGTGACGAGGCTAGACCGGACTACCACATAAACCTGTGCAGTTATATATATACGTATACAGTGGAATCGAAATACAGAGAGAAGTAATCAATATAGGAAGGGGAAGCATGCTAGGGGGAAATAACAATTTCAAGTAATAAAGACGTCCAGTAACGAGGGGATTAACACAACTCAGACATTAATAAAGAGACTGGAAGCAACCAGTGCACGGCATCACCCTTCGTGCTTTACTCTCAATCTCACCAAGCAATGATATAATAAAATGTGCACGGCATCACCCTTCGTGCTTTTACTCTCTTTCCTCACATATAATCAATAGAATCGGCACGGAATGGTACATCGTGCATCACGGCATCACCCTCCGTGCTTTACTCTCTTTCCTCACATATAATCAATAGAATCGGCACGGAATGGTACATCGTGCGGCACGACATCACCCTTGTGCTTTACTCTCTTTCCTCACCATAAGCAAACAATGCACGGCATCACCCTTCGTGCTTTACACTCTTTCCTCACAATAAACAAACAATGCACGGCATCACCCTTCGTGCTTTAACACTCTTCCTCACCCAAACAACAATCACAAACAAGGGGCAAGGGAATAAACAAAATAATAAAAGAAATCCCGGCAAGGGAACACAATTGAACAATTAAATCCCGAAAAGGGTACAACATCAATAATCTCAACATCCCGGCAAGGAAAATAATCAATAGACAACAATATCCCGGCAAGGGAACAATTTAAATACTCTTTCTCTTCCTTTTATTTTATTTCTTATCTCACTTCACCACTTAAGCCAATGCTCCAAAGGGTTCAACCATTTCATAGATGTTCACAATTGAAATATAACTTGAGCCAATGCTCCTCGCTGTTCATAGGTCACAATTTCCTTTCACAATCTTTTCACAACAAATAGGAATCATCACCAAGGCAAGAGAATACAACGAAATCAAGATATTCATAATTTAAAGACTCACTGTCATGCTAGACACCAACGTATAGATACTCGTCACCATGCCTATACGTCGTACACAACAAGAAGCAATTAGCAAATAAGACTCAACTCCTAGTCCCTCAAGCTAGGGTTAAACCAAACACTTACCTCAATGCCTTGAATACAACTCAAGCCTCAATTATAGTTTTACCCCTTGATTTCTCCACCAATCCGCTCGCATCTAGTCACAATTTACTTAATTACATTAATAAATGCTAAATGAATCATCCCCAATGCATGGAAATAAGTTTTCACAAGTTTTACCCAAAAAGGTCAAAAATGCCCCCGGGCCCACGTGGTCAAAACTCGAGGTTCGAACCAAAACCCGGTTACCCATTCCCCCACGAACCCAAATATATACCTTGTTTTGAAATTGGACCTCAAATTGAGGTCCAAATCCCCAATTTTTGAATAACCTAGGTTCTACCCAAAATACCCAATTTCCCCGTGAAAATCTTTGATTTGAAGTTGAAATTATGTTAGAAGATGTTGAGGAGTGAAGAAAATGAGTTAGCAATCACTTACCAATTGTTTTGGAGAAAGAAGGTTGTTTGCAAAATCGCCTCTTATGTTTTGGGGTTTTGAAAAGTGTAAAATAACTGAAATTTCAGTTTATTTATACCCCTCTGAAGCTCCCTGTGCGGACCGCGCAAAAAGGACCGCGGCCGCACAGGCCTCCCTGAAGACCTGCAGATCATAGCCTCGTGCGGACCGCACAAAGCCGACTGCGGCCGCGCAACATCCACCGCGGACCGCTCAAAGGCGACCACCGCCGCGCTGGCCCCTCCGCGGCCACACGCGATTTCTCGCGAACCGCGCAAGAGGGTTCAGAGGCCTGCAATATTTCCTGAACCTGCAACATCTCATCTTTTAAGCCTAAGGCATCCCGGAGCCTACTCAAAACTCACCCGAGCCCTCAAAACTCTAATCCAGGTATACACACAACCTCAAAAACATCTTACAAACATATTCGTGTAATCAAATCACCAAAATAACATCATGATCATCGAATTAAACCTCAAGATCAATGAAATTTCCAAAATCTCCTTTAAAACATCAAATTCCCGCTTAGGGTCCGGATCACGTCAAACGACGTCCGTTTTCAACCAAACTTTACAGAAACATCTTAAATTACATATAAGACCTGTACCGAGCGCTGGAACCAAAATACGGGCCCGATACCATCACTTTCTAATCAGTTTTCATTTCAAGCTTCCTTAAACAATTTCAGAAAACAATTTCACTCAAAAATTCATTTCTCGGGCTTGGGACCTCGGAATTCGATTCCGGACATACGCCCAAGTCCTATATTTTCCTACGGACACTCCTNACGAAGTCTATCCTGAACTGATCCTGACCCTTGTCCAAGGCCTCCTGAACCAGATCCGTACCCAACAATCGAGCCTCTCCCAGCTCAAACCATCCAACCGGAGACCGACACCGCCTACCATATAAAGCCTCATAGGGAGCCATCTGGATGCTCGACTGGTAGCTGTTGTTGTAGGCAAACTCTGCTAAAGGCAAAAACTGATCCCACGAACCTCCAAAGTCAATAACACAAGCTCGGAGCATATCCTCTAAGATCTGAATAGTCCGCTCGGACTGACTGTCCGTTTAGGGATGAAATGCTGTGCTCAACTCAACCCGCGTGCCCAACTCTCGCTGAACTACTCTCCAGAAGCGCGAGGTAAACTGCGTACCCCGGTCCGAAATGATAGATACGGGCACACCATGAAGGCGAACAATCTCCCGAATATAGATCTCGGCCAACCTCTCAGAAGAATAGGAGACTGCCACAGGGATGAAATGTGCTGACTTGGTCAGCCTATCAACAATGACCCAAACTTCGTCGAACTTCTTCCGAGTCCAGAAGTCCAGTACCAAAGTCCATAGTGATCCGCTCCCACTTCCACTCGGGAAGCTCAATCCTCTGAAATACACCACCAGGCCTCTAATGCTCGTACTTAACCTGCTGACAATTCAAACAACGAGCCACATATGCTACGATATCCTTCTTCATTCTATGCAACCAATAATGCTGCCGCAAATCCTGATACATCTTCGCGGCGCCCGGATGAATAGAATACCGGGAGCTATGGGCCTCCTCCAAAATCAACTCTCGGAGCCCATCCACATTGGGCACACATACTCGGCCCTGCAATCTCAAAACTCCATCAGCATCTAAGGTGACCTGCCTGGCACCTCCGCGCTGCACCGTGTCTTTAAGGACACACAAATGGGGATCATCATACTGTCGCTCACGGATACGCTCCAATAATGAAGAACGAGCGACCGTGCAAGCTAACACACGACCGGGCTCAGAAACATCCAGCCTCACGAACTGGTTGGCTAAGGCCTGAACATCCAAAGCAAGCGGCCTCTCACCTACCGAAATATAAGCAAGACTGCCCATACTGGCTGACTTCCTACTCAATGCATCGGCCACCACATTGGCCTTCCCCGGATGATATAGAATGGTGATATCATAATCCTTCAACAACTCCAACCACCTCCTCTGCCTCAAATTCAACTCCTTTTGCTTGAACAAGTACTGAAGACTCTTGTGATCCGTGAACACCTTACATGCCACGCCATACAGATAATGCCTCCAAATCTTCAATGCGTGAACTATGGCTGCCAACTCCAAATCATGAACCGGATAGTTCTTCTCATGAATCTTCAACTGCCTCGAAGCATTGGTAATGACCTTGCCATCCTGCATCAACACTGCTCCAAGCCCAACACGGGAAGGATCATAATAGACTGTATAAGGCCCTGAACCTGTGGGCAAAACCAACACCGGTGCCGTAGTCAGAGCAGTCTTGAGCATCTGAAAGCTCGCCTCACACTCATCCGACCATCTGAACTGGGCACCCTTCTGGGTCAATCTGGTCATCGGGGCTGCAATGGATGAAAACCCCTCCACGAACCGTCGATAGTAGCCTGCCAACCCCAAGAAACTCCGGATCTCTATAGCTGATGCTGGTCTAGGCCAGTTCTTGACTGCCTCTATCTTCTTTGGGTCCACCTGAATACCCTCTGCTGATACAACATGACCTAGAAATGCAACTGAACTCAGCCAGAACTCACACTTGGAGAACTTGGCATATAACTGACTATCCCTCAAAGTCTGAAGAACCACTCTAAGGTGCTGCTCGTGCTCCTCCTGGATGTGGGAGTATATCAATATATCATCAATGAAAACTATCGCGAATGAGTCCAAATAAGTCCTGAACACTTGGTTCATCAAGTCCATGAAAGCTGCTGGGGCATTCGTCAACCCGAATGACATAACCAAGAACTCATAATGCCCGTACCGAGTCCGGAAAGCTGTCTTAGGGACATCAGATGCCCTAATCCTCAACTGATGGTAGCCAGATCGCAAGTCAATCTTGGAAAATACCCTGGCACCCTGAAGCTGGTCGAACAAATCATCAATCCTCGGCAGCGGATACTTATTCTTGATCGTCACCTTGTTCAATTGCCGGTAATCAATACACATTCTCATTGACCCATCCTTCTTCTTGACAAATAACACCGGCGCACCCCAAGGTGAGACACTAGGTCTAATGAAACCCTTCTCAAGCAAGTCCTGTAACTGCTCCTTTAACTCTTTCAACTACAGCGGGGCCATACGATATGGTGGGATAGAAATGGGCTGAGTGTCCGGAACCAGATCAATGCAGAAATCAATATCCCTGTCGGGTGGCATACCCGACAGGTCTGAAGGAAAAACATCAGGGAACTCACAAACAACGGGCACAGAATCAATCGAGGGAACCTCAGCACTGGAATCCCGAACATAGGCTAAATAGGCCAAACACCCCTTCTCGACCATACGCCGAGCCTTCATATACGATATAACACTGCGGGTAGAATGACCAGGAGTCCCTCTCCACTCTAAACGAGGCATACCCGGTAAAGCTAGGGTCACAGTCTTGGCATGACGGTCCAAGATAGCGTGATAGGGTGATAACCAGTCCATCCCCAATATAATATCGAAGTCAACCATGTCTAAAAGCAACAGATCTACACGAGTCTCAAGACCCCCAATCACCACAACACAAGAACGATGGACACGATCGACCACGATAGAATCACCCACCGGTGTAGACACATAAACAGGAACACCCAATGCATCACTAGGCATGACCAAATACGGGGCAAAATAGGATGACACATACGAATACGTAGACCCCGGATCAAACAACACAGAAGCATCTCTATCACAAACCAAAACCGTACCTGTAATGACCGTATCTGAAGCCTCTGCCTCGGGCCTGGCCTGAAGAGCATAACATCGGGCTGGGCCCCACCACTCTGATCTACCTCTTTGGGACGGCCTGCTGCTGGCTGGCCTCCACCTCTGGCGGTCTGAGCTCCACCTCTATGACCTCTACCTCCACCTCTGGCACCTCTACCGCCACCTCTAGCTGGCTGGGTGGGCTGTGGAACACCTGGTGCCTGAACCATGGCGCGAGAACCCTGGTGCTGAGAACTGCTCGGTGCTCGAGGGCAAAATCTAGCAATATGACCCGTGTCACACAAGTGTAACAAGTCCTCGGCTGCTGAGTCTGCTGGCCCTGTCGACTTGAATGACCACCCCGGAAACTCTGAAGTGGCGGTACACTGATAGGAGCTGGCGGTGCACTGAATGGCTGCTGATCAGAATAATGCGCGTGAGAACCACGGCCACCTGAGGCACCGTAAGAAACCTGGAGGGCTGACTGGAAAGGCCTAGAAGGCTGGCTCCTATCATACGAATCTCTGCCTCCAGACGAGGCACCACTGAATCGACCTGACTGACGGGGTCTCTTTTCTGCTCTATGACCACCCCCCTGGCACAATACCATCTCAATCCTCCGGGCCACATTGGCCGCTTCCTGAAAGGATATCTCGCTCCCAGTCTCTCTAGCCATCTGGAGACGAATAGACTGAATGAGTCCATCAATAAACCGTCTCACTCTCTCCCTCTCAGTGGGAAGTATAACAATAGCATGGCGGGCCAACTTAATAAACTTGGTCTTGTACTGGGTGACTGTCATGGATCCCTGATGGAGACGCTCGAACTGCCGCCGATAGGCCTCTCGCTATGTAATAGGGAGAAACTTCTCCTGGAATATATGTGTGAACTACTCCCAGGTCAAGGCTGGAGATCCTGCTGGTCTAGCTAAACAATAATCCATCCACCAAGTCTTGGCGGATCCAGACAACTGGAATGTAGCAAAATCAACCCCATTGGTCTCAACAATACCCATGTTCCGAAGAACCTCGTGGCAGCTGTCCAAATAATCCTGAGGATCCTCGGTAGATGCACCGCTGAAGGTAGTAGTGAAGAGCTTGGTGAACCTATCCAACCTCCATAAAGCATCGGCAAACATAGCTGCCCCATCACCGGCCTGGACTACCACACCCGGCTGCGTCGCTCTAACTGGCTGAACTGCTAGAGTCTGAATCGGGGGAGCTCCCTGCTCCGGAGTGCGAGTAGCAGGAGTCTGGGCCCCTCCTACAGCCCGAGAGACGGCTGGTGCTAGAGGAAGCAAACCGTGCTCGGGTAAACGCTCTCCGANTAGCTAGGCAAGCCAAGAACCTTTGCAAACATTAATCTATCTTGTTTTATACATGATTAAGCAATTAAATTATCAATGAATAAGTAGTTAAAAGACAATGAAAAGTAAAATTTAGCGGAAGTCGGAACTAAATACAGAAACAACGTTTAGAAAGCCAATACAAGTCTCTACCCAGCACCTGGTGTCACAACAATACACGGACTGTTTAGGGTTACTACAAATAAGAGTTTGAAATAATGGACATAGTCTGTTTCGAATACAAATGTCAACAGAACATGAAAACTTATAGAAGAGACGCCGGGCCTGCGAACGACAGCAAGGCTACCTCGGAGTCTCGTGGACTGAAGGTCGACTCCCTGACTACTGCTGTGCACCGTAAGCTGCTCCGACACCTGGATCTGTGCAAATGAGCACAGAGTGTAGCATCAGCACAACCGACCCCATGTGCTGGTAAGTGCCTAGCCTAACCCCGGCGAAGTAGTGACGAGGCTGGACCGGACTACCACATAAACCTGTGCAGTTATATATAAACGTATACAGCGGAATCGAAATACAGAGAGAAGTAATCAATATAGGAAGGGGGAGCATGCTAGGGGGAAATAACAATTTCAAGTAATAAAGACGTCCAGTAACGAGGGGATTAACACAACTCAGACATTAATAAAGAGACTGGAAGCAACCAGTGCACGGCATCACCCTTCGTGCTTTACTCTCAATCTCACCAAGCAATGATATAATAAAATGTGCACGGCATCACCCTTGCTTTTACTCTCTTTCCTCACATATAATCAATAGAATCGGCACGGAATGGTACATCGTGCATCACGGCATCACCCTCCGTGCTTTACTCTCTTTCCTCACATATAATCAATAGAATCAGCACGGAATGGTACATCGTGCGGCACGACATCACCCTTCGTGCTTTACTCTCTTTCCTCACCATAAGCAAACAATGCACGGCATCACCCTTCGTGCTTTACACTCTTTCCTCACAATAAACAAACAATGCACGGCATCACCGTTCGTGCTTTAACACTCTTCCTCACCCAAACAACAATCACAAACAAGGGGCAAGGGAATAAACAAAATAATAAAGGAAATCCCGGCAAGGGAACACAATTGAACAATTAAATCTCGGCAAGGGTACAACATCAATAATCTCAACATCCCGGCAAGGAAAAATAATCAATAGACAACAATATCCCGGCAAGGGAACAATTTAAATACTCTTTCTCTTCCTTTCATTTTATTTCATATCTCACTTCACCACTTGATCCAATGCTCCAAAGGGTTCAACCATTTTATAGATGTTCACAATTGAAATATAACTTGAGCCAATGCTCCTCGTTGTTCATAGGTCACAATTTCCTTTCACAAGCTTTACACAACAAATAGGAATCATCACCAATGCAAGAGAATACAACGAAATCAAGATATTCACAATTTAAAGACTCACGGTCATGCTAGACACCAATGTATAGATACTCGTCACCATGCCTATACGTCGTACTCAACAAGAAGCAATTAGCAAATAAGACTCAACTCCTAGTCCCTCAAGCTAGGGTTAAACCAAACACTTACCTCAATGCCTTGAATACAACTCAAGCCTCAATTATAGCTTTACCCCTTGATTTCTCCACCAATCCGCTCGAATCTAGTCACAATTTACTTAATTACATTAATAAAAGCTAAATGAATCATCCCCAATGCATGGAAATAAGTTTTCCCAAGTTTTACCCAAGAAGGTCAAAAATGCCCCCGGGCCCACGTGGTCAAAACCCGAGGTTCGAACAAAAACCCGGTTACCCATTCCCCCACGAACCCAAATATATAACTTGTTTTGAAATCGGACCTCAAATCGAGGTGCAAATCCCCAATTTTTGAATAACCTAAGTTCTACCCAAAACCCAATTTCCCCATGAAAATCTTTGATTTGAAGTTGAAGTCATGTGAGAAGACGTTGAGGAGTGAAGAAAATGAGTTAGAAATCACTTACCAATCGTTTTGGAGAAAGAAGGTTGTTTGGAAAATCGCCTCTTATGTTTTGGGGTTTTGAAAAGTGTAAAATAATTGACATTCCCGTTTATTTATACCCCTTTGAAGCTCCCTGATTAGGTCACAGCGGACTCAACCTTTGGAAGAGTGGGCGCTAATACTTTTACCCAATAGTGGTATCGGGGTCAATTTCCAAATGGAGCTAGGAAGGGAGTTAGATATTTGTTTTGCCTAGAAATGCGAGTTTGCTTCTAATTGATCTTCTATCATTTTTGGGTTTTTTGTGATTATCAACTACAATTTAACAACTACTAATTATAACTAAATTATGCTAAGATATTAAGTCTAGGTTGTATGCAAGATAGAGAAAGGCACTAGGGTCGTGGCATTTACCTAGGTGGTCAACTAACGGGTAGAGATTCCTAATACGAGAATGATGATTATGGGGCTTATGATATAACCGTTGCACGATAGCACTCACTCTCACACCTCTTGGTAGAAAGAATGATTTTGCCCAATTGACTCTCTCGAGACCAATTGGGTAGGCTAACAAACCAAGCAACTTAGGGTTCAAGTTGGGTAATTACTCTCTCGAGGTTTTACCCGTTAATTGGGACTACCATTCTCATGGGTCCATCCCAATTCCTTGTTGGGTTAGTTTTGGAGTCATAGACACTCTTTCTCAAGAAGAGTCAAGACCCACTAAGCTAGACTTAGTGTTTGCAACCACCAAATTCAAGTGAAAACATAAAATTAACCGAAATATCAAACACCCAACATCATTCAAGCATTAAACAATCATACCCATTAATTACCCACACTAGGGTTGAGCCACAACCCTAGCTAATGGGTTTAGCTAGCCATAATAACAACAACAATTGAAGAAGAAATAGATAAAATGAACATATTAATTAACTAGAATGTAAATGTACAAGAATCCACGTTAAAACAAGATGAAAATGCCCAAAATAGGCTAAAACTTTTGTCTCACTAGTGCAGCAGCTCTCTGGTATCTAATTCGTACCCTAAAAATGGCAAATATTCTATTTATACTAAGTTAAGAAAAACCGGACAAGAATACCCCTGCGCGGTCCGTGCGGTCCGCACGAAGTTGACACGCGGCCGCACTGGGTTGCTTGACTTCTGAGACTTGCCTTCTGAAGATGTTGACGCGGACCGCACAATGATTAAGTGCGGCCGCATGATGACTGGCGCGGACCGCGTGAACTTGTAGTGCGGCCGCATGCGTGGCTTGTGATGGTCTCTGGACTTTTGTGGTGCGGGCCGCGTGAGCTTGTAGTGCGGCCGCATTGGCTTGAACTGCGAATGCGAACTCTCTGAACTCCTATGGTGCGGCCGCATGACATGATGGTGCGGTCCGCACCAAGTTCTGAATATCCTTGCTTTCGTGATCTTTGACACTTGAGCAGGTTTCACTCCGTTTCGAGCCGATTTTTGACTTTCGTCATCTTGTTGCTCAAACCTGCAATCAAGCGCAACTTATAAGCATTCTGGGTTTATTTATGGCAAATCATACATAAAGCATAGGCAAGTATGGGCATAAAACGTGTTAAAATCACAGTTATCAACTCCCCCAAACTTAAACCTTTGCTTGTCCTCAAGCAAGTAAAACAAGACCCACCCCTCAAAGGGAAACATCCAAGTAATTCCAGTCCTAAGGAGACCTCATCAAGCATCAATTGGGACTAACAATTGCCCTCAATACGAATGCATCATTAACACATTTTTAATCTTTTAAGAACTATGGTTCAAATGTGACACGAGAGCATCAAGGGTTGACTCATTTCATCAAGGCGCTTTTCTCAAATACCTTGGTCTTTGTGGAACCCAAACTCACACATCCTCAACTCTCCCTAAGCGAACCTCACTTTTTAGAGTAATGACACACAACCCGAGGTTGATGGATTTTTGTTTTCACTCATTTCTCTCACAAAGAAGGTCATAAGTCCAGCTTTAGGTACCATATGCTTGCCCCTTATGTAAGTATCCACTAATGTAGGCTTCCCTCAACTCAAGATCATATAGGGCTTTTGAGGAGTCTTTATGAAGGCTTTTGGGTGAAGGTAGGATAAGTTTTTTTTCATTTAGGTTCAATCTTCCCTTTAGCACTTCTTTTGATTCTTTATGGCATACTTTTTGACTAATTTGAGTGTTTCACTTCTTTCAATTCTTTCAAGGGGTTAGAGAGACACATTGTCACTCTTTCTTTTGCACTTCAAACCTTTCTTCTTTTTCTACTTTTACACAACCTTTTTCACTTTGTTTTCTTTTAATCCCCCTTTTCGGTTCTTATTCACTTTTGCATTTTTTTTTTGTCTTTTTCTCTTTTTCATTGCCTCCCTTTTCTTTTGCTTTTGTGCCTCTTTACCGCATTGAGTCCTTTCTTGTCTCAACCCCCCAAACTTAGGTATTTGCCATCGCTCAAGGGAAGATTTGGGTGCCAAGAGAGAGTCTCATTGAGAACGGGTATAGGCTTGTAGCTTTGGTTCATGAAAGAAGAAGGTTAAGGCTCAAAAGGGTTGAACTAGGGATCATTTCATTGGTAGGTTATG